>NC_134796.1:61986569-61999069 GCF_046742065.1 Oratosquilla oratoria | reverse complement strand
GTATGTTAGTAGATAGTAGATGTAGATGTCGATATGTTGGTAGATATGTAGGTACGCAGGTAGGTAGATCAATCTGTGTGGTAGGTAAGTAGTATGGTAGATAAGTATGTAATTGAAGATTTGAATAAATGGATAGTGGAATACTACAACTAGATACATAGACAAGAATAGTAAAATAAGAGTAATAAATAGATAAATAAATAAATGATTTATTAATACAGTAATGAATTATTAAATACATAAATAAATAAATAAATAAATAAATAAACAGATAAACAAATAGATAAATAAACAATAATAGTAAAAAGTAAATAAAGAGATAAATAAATCAATCAATAGATCAATCAATCAATAAGTAAATGAATAGGTAAATAGATCAATTAAGTAAATAAATAAGTAAATTTAGAAAAATCCTTTCGGTGGAGACAGACAGTCTGAAAGACAGACACAGACATAGACAGACAAGAGTGACTGACTAGACAACAGAGAGGAAGTCTTAAAAAAAAAAAAAAAAAAAAAAAAATCGACGGTCGCTGCCTCCATCACCGCATCTCCTTCCAAAACAAAGAACCATCGAAGAAGAAGAAAGAGATGCAGAGGAGGAGGAGGAGGAGGAAGAGGAGGAGGAAGAGAAGGAAGAGGAAGAGGAAGAGGAGGAGTTACATGGAAAAACGAAGGAGGAGGAAGAGGAGGATGCGTAGGAGGAGGAAGAGGAGGAGTAGGAGGACGAACAGGAGGAGGAGGAGTTAAATGGACAAACAAAGGAGGAGGAGGAGGAAAAGGAAGAGGAGGAGGAAAAGGAAATGGAGGGAGAGGAAAGGGGAGAAGGAGAAATAGGAGGAGGAGGAGGAAGAGGAGAAGGAAGAAGAGGGGGAGGAGGAGGAAGAGGAAGAGGAGGAAAAGGAGGAGTTACGTGGAATTACATGGGTTTCCATGGACAAACGAATGAGGAGTAGGAGAAGGAGGCAGAGGAAGAGGAGGAGGAGGAAGAGGAGGAGGAGGAAGAGGAGGAGGAAGAGGAAGAGGAGGAGGAGGAAGAGGAGGAGTTCTCTGTGAAGACTGAAGGCGAGACGAAAGGATTACTGGTTGAACGAGAGAGACATAACGATGGTGGGAAAATGGAGCCAAACACTTTGCGACGAAACGGGGGGGGGGCAAGGGACGTGGGAGAGGGGCAAGGGACGGGGGGAGGGGCAAGGGACGGAGGAAGGGGCAAGGGACGGGGGGGCAAGGGACGGGGGGAGGGGGAGGGGGCAAGGGACGGGGGGAGGGGGAGGGGGCAAGGGACGTTGGCAAGGAACGGGGGGAGGGCAACTGATGAGTGGGGCCAAGGGATGTGAAAGGGGCAAGGGAATGGGGGCAAGGAATGGGTAGGGGGAGGGGGATTGGGAGGGGTAGGGGAGGGGGTTAGAAAGGGAGGGACACAGGTAGGGGTAAGGGGAGGGAGCAGAAGGAAGAAGGGGTAAGGGAAGGGAAGCCTGTGACATTAGTAAAGGAAGCTCTTAAAGTGATTGTGTTTATCGATGTGCAAATAAAACAAAAAGATGGTGACATTTTTGTGTGATTATGTGTGTGTGTGTGTGTGTGTGTGTGTGTGTGTGTGTGTGTGTGTGTGTGTGTGTGTGTGTGTGTGTGTGTGTGTGTGTGTGTGTGTGTGTGTGTGTGTGTGTGTGATTCACCACCACGGTTTTGGATCACGTGTTGGACTCGTCATCGACAGTTATTAACCTCCCGGATGAGAGCTCAGAGCTCGTATGACCGATCTATGGGTAATACTGTGACCTTACACGCACACACACACCCAACTCCCCGCCCACGAGAGTAGGTGTAACAACCCGCAGCGCAGCGATACTGAAATTATTTCAGCCCCGAGTGGGATTCGAACTCGGGCCGCCGTAGTGGCAGGCGAGAGCTCTAACCACTGCGCCACGAGGTGTGTGTGTATATATATGTATATATATATATATATATATATATATATATATATATATATATATATATATATATATATATATACAAAAAATACCTGCCCAACAGAGTAGAGTACCGGTTAGTAGTGATGTGATGATTTTCAACCCTGGACGGGAATCGAACCCAAGATTACTTATCTTGCAGACAAACCCTATACCACAATGTTGTGGTCTTTCAGGGGTGACAGTGAAGAAACAGAAGCAGAAAAATATTAAAAAGGAAGAATACATGTAACACACACACACACATATATATCTATATCTATATATATATATATATATATATATTTTTCTATTCTTTTTTTTTAAGTCCGTTCTTTTGTCACATTTTTTTCGATTTTTTCTTTCTTTTTTTCACATTGTACCCTCCTTTTTCTTCCCTTTTTCCAGCCATGTCACACAGATCCTTTATTACCTTCTCATTCTCTCCACATCCTCTTTCATTCTTCTTTCTTTTTTTTCAGAATTCTTTCAATTCTTCTCGGCCTTTGAGAACCTATACTACCTTACATCATTTGTGACAAACTAGTAATGGTTACTGTGCTCTAGATTTATGTTGTTAAGCGGATACTGTTCCAGGCAGAAACACTGTTGTACCATGACTGTTCTAGAATATATTAGATAGTGTTTCTAGTATTCGGAGTTTTCTAGATCTTGGAACTTTTTTTCCGTATATTGTTTAGTTCTTTCGTGAATGAAACGTTGGAGTTATTAAGATTCCGGGCTTTTCCCCCGTGTTTATGTTACCCATCATCAAAATCATTTTTCTGAAAACTTTTTCGATAAATAGATACATACTCGACCCGGCCGTCGCGAAGCTTCGATCCTGTGTCCTTCAGACTTCATTGTTTTCTTCCTCTTCATTTTCATCATCACCTTCTTCTTCTTCTTCTTTTCTTCTTCTTCTTCTTCTTCTTCTTCTTCTTCTTCTTCTTCTTCTTCTTCTTCTTCTTCTTCTTCTTCTTCTTCTTCTTCTCCTCCCTCTTCCTCTTCTTCTTTATCTTCTTCTTCTTCTTCTTCTTTCTTCTTCTTCTTCTTCTTCTTCTTCTTCTTCTTCTTCTTCTTCTTCTTCTTCTTCTTCTTCTTCTTCTTCTCCCTCTTCCTCTTCTTCTTTATCTTCTTCTTCTTCTTCTTCTTCTTCACCTGTTTTCTTTTTTTGTTTTCTTCTTTGCCTTTGATTCATCAATCATTCCTTTTTTCTTGTTAGTTCTTCTTTTATTACTCTATACCTTCCATTTCTTTTTTCTTTCTTCTTTACCTTTGCTTCATTAATCACTTCTTTTCTTTTATTTTTCCTCATCATTTCTTCTTTTTCTTTTCCTTTGTCTTCGTCCATCTCTTCTCCTTCATCAATTTGAGTCTTTCGTTGCTTTCACACAAGCAAATCCACAAATACAATCAACTGATCTTTCTTTCTTTCTTCTCTTTTCTTTTCTTCTTCTTTTCTTTCTTTCTCTTGTTAGCTTCTTTATCATCTGTCCTTTGCAGAAAATTCTCCTTTTTTTTTTTTTTTTTTTTTTAGTATCGTTCTACCAATTTAAGCGGGAATTACTGTCATATAAGGACCATATGATCCAAGTAAGTAAACATATAAGTGAATAAAGAAATACAGGAGGATTCAAACTTATGTAAATACTATTTGATCCTATCAAATGAATAGATAAATGAATAAATACATAAATAGATAGATAAATAAATAAAGGAGGATTCGAACTATAAAGCTTATTTTATCCAACTAAAATAAATAAGTAAATAATGATAAATGAATGAATGCATAAAGAAAAATATATTCAAACCTGCATAAAAAGCATTTGATCTAAATAAATAGATAAACAAATAAATAAATGAATTAATAAATAGAGAGATAAATAAACGAATAAAAATAGATAAACAAAAGAGGATTCAAACCTATATAAAGGCTATTTGATCAAATGAAGTAAATAAATAAATAGATAAATAAATGAATAAATATATAAAGGAGGATTCGAACTTATATAAAGACTATTTGTTCCAACTATGACCAGGGCTGAACTCCTTATAAAGGAAATGTGTTGCTTTGACAACATCGCTAAAAGCCTCAAGAACATTAATGACGTCACTGACAACATAAACGTTTCACAAGACAACGTTTCTGCCCCAACAAATGTTGTCATATTATTATTATTATTTTTTTTTTAAGATTTGTTCCGACCATCGCTTGCCATCCACCTCCTCATCCAAATCATCCATTTCTACCCTCAAACCTTCTTATCCATCATGTACACCTTAATCCACTTGGCCAGAACTCATTTAAAAAAAACCACGACAAGCAAAAACAATCACGAGGACAATGACACAAATAACAATAACGACAGAGAAAACATTAGTACCCATTAGACCACTTTATGTTGTTTCGGGAAGAGTGAATACCAGCCAGACATAAAAAAAAAAAAAAAAAAAAAAAAAAAAAAAAAAAAAAAAAAAAAAAAAAAAAAATATATATGGAGGAGTTAGAGAACAATGAGGAGGAGGAGGAGAAGGAGGATGTAAAGAAGGAGGAGGAGGAAGAGAAAGAAAAGAAGAATAAGGAGATGGAAGAGATATAGGAGGAGGTGTGGGAGGAGGAGGAGATGGAAGAAAAGGAGTACGTGAGGGTGGTCTAGGAGAGGAGGAGGAGGAGAAGGAGAAGAAAGAGGAAGAAAAGGAGGAGTAGGAAGGAGAAATGAAGGAGGAAAAAGATGAGGTGGAGGAGGAGGAGGAGGAGGAAAAGAAGGAGGTGAAGATGGAGATGAAGCAGGTGAAGATGGAGGTGGAGGAGGATGTGGAGGAAATGAAAGAGAAGAAGGAAGAAAAAAAGGAGATGAAGGTAGGAGGAAATGGAAGATGAGGAGGAGGAGGAGGCAAAGGTAAGGCAGGCGGAGATGGAAGCAACAGTGGCGTGAAATTCGCTTATGGGGGGAGGGGAGATTGGGGGGACACCGTGGCATGGGGGGAGGGGGAAAGGGGGATTAAGATGAAGGGGAGTGGAGGAGGGGTGGGATGATAAAAGGAGGATATGTGGATGACGAATGAAGTGGAGGGAGGGAGGGGGAGGATGTGGAAGAGGGGAAATTACATTCTGTGATAGTTACAGAAACAATAAGACGACCAGGATATATATATATATATATATATATATATATATATATATATATATATACATATATTGATAAGTATTTGAGACCAATTATTTGAATGATGGAGAACATAAACACAGGGGAAGGCACGGAACCCTAAACATTCTAACGGTGTATATATGCGTGTGTGCGTGTGTGTGTGTGTCTTCGCTTATGTGTGTGTGTGTCTACGCGCGCACTAATGTGTTTCGCTTTTTTCACCTTTGTAGAGGGGTAGCCAGTTCAAACCTTGTCTTGAATCTATACGAAAGAAAAGTAAGTCCATTCAATTTTTACGACACACATGGGAACACTGTTAGTTGTGGGTTCGAATCCCGCACATAATAGGGCAGCAGCTACTCAGCGCCTCATGGCGTACGCTTCTCGCCCACCTAGTCCTCAGACCCCCGATGATCTTTTTTTTTTTTTCGTGCGTAGCCTTCAGACCCCGCGATGACGATTTTTTCGTACCAATCTCTCAGGCCCGCGATGATGAGATTTTTTTTTCGTACGTAGCCTTCCGGCCCGCGATGAGAGCAATTGATTCCTCGACAGCAAATACCATGTCAGCATTCCGTCAGCATGGCTCAGGGGCAAGTCCACACGCGTTCCTGCCGACATTCGGGAAATGGCTGACGAAATGAATAGATTTTGATTCCTTCTAAAAAGGAATTAGATCACAGTAATCATTTTCTTCAAATCTATCAAACATTATTTTTTATCCCCTTTCGATAGCTGTATGCTGATGGCGTCATCAGTAGTGTGCTTGCTTGTCTTGCATTTGCTTAGTCAAGGGTTCGAATCCCGCACTCCTCTTCGATTCCCAGCAGTGACTTGTTACTTGCTCCCAACAATCCTTAAAGCGCATAACAGGGTAAAGGTGACGGCTTCGGCCGCAGCTATTCAGCCCCTCCTGGCGTAGACTCCTCATCACCTTCATACCTCCCTTGCTCTCCCCCACGTCGGATATGGAAGGGATTATCGTACTCTCGTTTTTCGTCATTCGAACCCTAAAGTTCGAACCAAGAGGATCTAGAGACTGTCGAAGAAGAATCAGAACGCCCCGAGGAACGTCGGAAGGTACCAGAGTCTGAAGAATCTCCCGAAGTCACTTTTTAACCAAAAGTATACAGAAGCCTTAGAGAAAAAAAAAAAAACATCCAAGGACAATCTGGTGGTGCCATAACCTAAAGAATCTCCCGAAGTCGCCTTCGAACTAAAATAATCCAAAAGCTTTCGAAGTAGAACCGGAAGAGAAAGATGACCATCGGAAGGTACCAGAGGCTCAAGACTCTCCCGAACTTGCTTTTGAACCAAGAGAACCCAGAAGCCTTCGAAGAAGAACCAAAAGATCCTCAGGACCATCAGAAAGTGGCAGACGCCGAAGAATCTCTGGAGTCACATCCGAACTAAAGGAATCCAGAGGCCTTCGAAGAAGAACCAGAAGACCCCGAAAACCATCAGAAGGTGGCGGTCTGAAGACTCTCCCGAACTCGCTTTCGAACTAAGATAATCCAGAAGCCTTTAAAAAAGAACCAGAAAACCCCAAGAACCATCGGAAGGTGGCAGTCTGTAGACTCTCCTGAAGTCGCTTTTGAACTTAAAGCATCCAGAAGCCTTCAAAGAAGAATCAAAAGAGCACGATGACCATCGGTAATTGCTAGTCTGAAGACTCTCCCGAAGTTGCTTTCGAACCAAAATAATCCAAAAACCTTCGAAGAAGAACCAAAAGACCCCCGAGGACCATCGGAAGGTGCCAGAGGCTTAAGACTCTCCCAAAGTCGCTTTCGTACCAAGAGAATCCAGAACCCTTCGAAGAAGAACCAGAAGACCTCGATGACCATCGGAAGATGCCAGAGTCTGAAGAATCTCCCGAAGTCGCTTTCCATTACTCTGATTCGTGTTCTTGTATTCAGAAACGAGGCGATGGGTGTGTGTGTGTCTTTGTGACTTCGGGAGTTCAATAAACGATATTGGTTTTACTTGTCGTCATGCGCGAGGCCTGGATCGTGCTTACGCGCCTGCTGTGATGATGGTGGAAAGTGTGTGTGTGTATGTGATGCGTTGTGATTGCTCAATTTGCTTAAGAGTTGAGGGGAGTTGAAGATTGAGAAGATTTGTATGGGAGTAGAAAAGGGAGATATTAAAGAAGAAAAATGCAATCGTGGTAGCCTACCTACCCCTCCCTTCTCCCAGAGCTAAAGTCATCTAACTAGAGCCAGAATGAAATATTCAAAGGTTTATCCAACTCATGCCAGGTGTTTCCCCCCTCTCAACTGAATAAGGTGATCTGACTTCAAGTCAAGTAAAATCTCTAAAGTAAAATAGAATGATATATAGGATAAGGTTGTTATCTGTATAGACGTCACACCGTAAAGTACATGTACACACACACGCGCACACACACACACACACACACACACACACACACACACACACACACACACACACACACACACACACAGAAAGAGAGAGAGAGAGAGAAAGAGTGTTAGGTTGAGAAGGTAAGAAGGGAAGGACTGTAGGTGGAGCAGGAGGAGAAGAAGGAGGAGGAGAAAGCTGAAGAGAAATAAAAGTAGAACACAAGAAGGAGGTGGAAGGCAGAGAAAAAGAAGAGTGGAGGAATAAGAGGATTAGGAGAAGATAGAAGGGAAGGCGGGAGACGAGAAAAACAGGAAGAATAGAAGGGAAAAGAGGTAGAAGAAGAAGGAGAGAAAGTTTAGGTGGATGAGGATGAGGATGAGAGGAGGAGGAAGAGGAGAATTAGATGGAGGGTGAGGATAAGGGTGAGGAATGGGAGGAGAAAGATGAAGAGGAGAAGAATAAGAGGAAGGAGTGGAGGAGAAGGAGGGGTAGAAGAAAAATAAGGATGAGGATTGGGAAAAGAAGACGGA
The DNA here is from genome assembly GCF_046742065.1 of Oratosquilla oratoria. Lineage (NCBI taxonomy): Eukaryota > Metazoa > Arthropoda > Malacostraca > Stomatopoda > Squillidae > Oratosquilla > Oratosquilla oratoria. Next base: position 61,991,071 of record NC_134796.1, on the reverse strand, counting down.
CGATGAGAAGGAATAGGAGGAAGAAGAAGAGGAGGGAAAAGAAAAAGAGGAAGAAGATGAGGATGAGGAACAGGTGGAGAAGGAGGAAGAGTAGGAGTGGGAGGAAGAATAAGAGGAGGAGAAGAAGGAGAAGTAGTAGAAGGAGACGGACGGGGATGAGGAATGGGAGGCGAAGGAGGAAGAGGAGAAGTAATAGGAGGAAGAAGAAGAGGAGAAGAAATCGAAGGAGGATAAGGATAAGGATGAGGAATGGGAGAGGAAGTAGGAAGAAGAGGAGGAATAGAAGGAAGATGAGGATGAGGATGAGGAATGGGAGAAGAAGGAGGAAGAGGAAAAGGAATTGGAGGAAGGAGAAGAGGAGAACGAAGAGGAGGATATGGAAGAGGAATGGGAAAAGAAGAAGGAAGAGGAGAGTGAACAGAAGGAAGAAGAGGAGGAGGAACAGAAGGAAGAGGAGGAGGAAGAAGAAGAGAAGCAGGAAGAGGAGGAGGAGAAAGAACATAGGGAAAGCGAAAATTATGAGGAAAAGGAGAAAGCGGAAGCTTCATGTCGAACTCGAGTGTGACCAGATCAACTATTTCGAGAAGAAGCCGAAACCTCATGGACCCCCCCCCCCGCCAAAAAAAAAAAAAAAGATGAAGAGGACGATATATTCCGGGCCTCGCATTCAAAAACAGTTTTGGAATTGGAGGTTTCAAAGTTGTAAAAGACGGGAATTTGATTTTAAACTCTCCTTTTGAAATTCTGCTTCGGACTCTTGGGAAGCACTTGACGACCAGTTGGGGGGGAACTGCGTGGGGAGGTCTTTAGCTGTGCACACTTAGGAGACCTGACTTAATGAAGAGAGACAATCTCTCAGAGGAGTCGTGGGATCGAGCTGAGGTTTGGTCCATTCAGCGCTGTCAATGTTAGCCAGCAAGAGGTGGATTGGTATAATCACTGGTTATAAATCAATGAATTTTATTTTTTCTTCTTTCTTTATATATATACAGTATATATATATATATATATATATATATATATATATATATATATATATATATATATATATATATATATATATATATATATATATTATATATATATATATATATATATTTGTTTATTTATATTTTAATCAAGTATTTATCTATTAATGTATTTACTATTATTTTATCTATTAATTTATTCATATATTTTCTATTTCATTTATTTATTTATTTTTTATTTTACTTTATTCTTTATTATCATAATTTTTTCTTTGCTAGCTTGTGGTGAAGTGTGTCTTTGTGATCAACCAAAAATTATTTTCACTAAAGACTTCTCTTATATATGATGAGGCTAGTTTTTTCTCTCCTCACCTTCCTCCTCTCTTTCTATATTCTTCATTTTTCTTCTCTTTTCCTACTTGCTTTTGTTTTTATTTTTCTTCTTCATCATCATCATTATCTTTCTTTTTCTTATGTATATATATATACATACACATATATGTATATGTATATATATATATATATATATATATATATATATATATATATATATATATACGCAAAAACCACCAAGGAAAAAGATACACTGGTGACCATCATCATCAGTTTATCTTTTTCCTTGGTTGTTTTTCCGCATATTTAGAATCACGAATTTAGGTGATTTCTCGTGCATATATATATATACATATATATATATAAATATATATATATATATATATATATATATATATATATATATATATATATATATATATATATATCAGGCATTTCGAATTCACTGCCGAGCAAAGGCCTCTCTCATACCATTCCATGACTCGCACGAATGCTCCAGCCTCTGCCACCTCACTCATGTTATATACTTCTGTCTCATCTCTCCACCTTCTGTCTAATGTCCCCCGTGCACGCTTCCCATCTCGCGGCGTCCACTCAGTAACACATTTGCTCCACCATCCATCACATAGCATCGCATGCAATCCACGGATCATAACCTCAGCTTTGGCTTTCAGTGAGTCCGCGCTGACGTTGCATAAGCCAACCGTATTTCCACCCTTTAACTTGAGAGGGAACTGGTTTACTAACAAAATTGTTAACGAATGGAATAGAGTTAGTAAGTATGTAGTCAGCGCTGAAACAATGGGTTGTTTTAAGGGATGATTAGATAAATTTAAGGATAGTAATGAAAGGTGGTAACGGACATGGAACTGCCTAGTGTAGGCCTATATGGTCTCTTGCAGTCTCCTTCTTTCTTATGTGTTCTTATGTTCTTCCATCCTCCGTGACCTCATGCTTAGAGGGCGGAGGTTCGTCTGTCAGTAGATCGTCAAACATTACCCAACAGGGAGAGTTGGAGGATCTTGTACAATTGTGCAAAGTACTCGGTCCAGCGGCCTTTACACCACTCCATGTCTGACACTAACCACCCATAAGCTGTCCGGACTGTGCTCATCTGGGTCACAGATTTGGAGCCGAATTTCTTCAGGCTTCGGTAAGTCTGAGGTCGCTAAAGGTAAAATTTGCTCGAAGCGATAATTATCGTTCAACGATTATCGTTGATGGCTTAATGATGATCGTCAAGCGATTGTCTAGGGTATTATTATTATTATTATTATTATTATCATTTTTTTTTTTTTTTTTTTTTTTTTTTTTTTTTATGAGGCTGTTTTACTTTGAGATGCCAAGTACGAGGCTGATAATTTCAACCGAACCTACAACTAACGCGCTTACCCAAATCTGGTGCCAGGTAGTAGGATGCGCGTCAGCGTCACTCGCCGTTGGATGTGGTTGGCCAACAATCGCACCGAACGAAACGTACCTTTATAGTTTGTAGGCCCTTTCTCAACTGAATAAAATCTTCTGACGCTAATAGAAAAAATCGTTTCAAATTGCTAAAGGCTTTGGCAATTTCGGGCATCTGTTATCTAGAGGCGTTATTATACTGGGATATTCTTCTTCCAACCTACAATTAATCGTCGGTACCCCCCAGAACTTTATCCGCTGTAAAAATGAGTATGGTAAACTATTTTATTTTGTCAACAAAAAAGACATAGATGTCCTGGAGTTTTTTTTTTTTTTTTTTTTTTTTTCTCCAGCACATTAGATTCCTTCCCGAAAGCTGCTGGCTGCAGATCTGCTCCAGCAGTCGGAGATAAATTGCCCATTGTGATAACGCCTTCAGACCCACTCCTAGACTGTAAAATAATCCCAGAGTTAATAGAACAAGAACAATGGTAATAGTAGTAGTGATTGTAGAAATATTAGTATTGGTTAGTAGTAAAGGCAGAATGGTTAGTCGGAATGATACAGTACTAATAATGATAATATTATTAGTAATCGTAATAGTAGTAGTAATTGTAGTAATAGAAGCAGTAGTGGTGATACTAGTAGTTGTAGTAGTAATGGGAGTAGTTAGGAATAAATAGTGACAGTTGAAGTAGTGAAAGTAGGTAGAGGTAGTAGCAGTAATACTAGTAGCAGAAGCAGTAGAACTTCATAAAAATGGCAGCTGTTGTAGTAGAAGTAGTAGTAATGGCAGAAGTACTTTCAAAATTAGTAGCCACTTTTAGAAAAAAAAAATGTTAGACGTGAAACTTTAGGCGAAACCTAACACGTGTTTAGTCTGAGCTCTGTAAGCCTAACAGAATCAACAACAACAACAACTCTGTGGCTGCAACAATAACAACAACCGTGCAAGCGGATCCGGGAGTACCAATAACTTGACCATGAATGGGGAGTAAAATACTCGAGAGAGACAATAACCCCAACATCACTCTTAAATAATAACCACTCAGAAAAATATCATCCCGATGAACGGGGCATATCGCTCGTTTTATAAGCCTAAACACAAACTGAGACGCAGGAGACGCAGGCGACGCAGGCTACGTAGGCGACGCAGGCGACGCAGGCGAAACAGGCGACGCAGGCTACGTAGGCGACGCAGGAGACTCAGGCGACGCAGGCGACGCAGGTGACGCAGGCGACGCAGGCGAAACAGGCGACGCAGGCTACGTAGGCGACGCAGGAGACTCAGGCGACGCAGGCAACACAGACGACGCAGGCGACACAGGCGACGCAGTTAACACAGGCGACGCAGGTGACACAGGCGACTCAGGCGACGCAGGTGACGCAGGCGACGCAGGCAACACAGACGACGCAGGCGACACAGGCGACGCAGTTAACACAGGCGACGCAGGTGACGCAGGTGACACAGGCGACACAGGTGACGCAGCACAGAGCAAGGGCAGATTCCTGTTGCTGAATTGATGTACAGTTTGTACTTCTCATTTGAAATGCTGAGGTAATATATCTAGAATCATTTCAGGAGAACGAAGTTCAAACTGTACCTCAATTCAGCAACAGGAGGACTGCTTTTGTTCTTTGCTGCTTCGCCTGTGTTGCCTGCGTCTCAGTTTGCGCTTAGACTTCGGAGTGATTTTTTTTCACTACTCAGGTGATGAACAAGGTTCACTAACACTTCTAGAATGGGGCAAGAGACAAACAGGTTGATGAGTTTTATGAGATTCTGCTTGAATACTA
>NC_134796.1:61971569-61974069 GCF_046742065.1 Oratosquilla oratoria | reverse complement strand
AATAAAAGGAAGAGAGAGATGGGCATGCATAAACACAGACAGACAGAGAGGCAGACAGATAGACAAACCAGCACACAGACAGACAGACAGACTGACACACCGACAAAGATACAGACAGACAGACAGACAGAGAGACAGACAAACAAGAGGAAGAAAACTAAAACGGGAAATAGGCTGAGGGAGGGAGGGAGGGAGGGAGGGAGGTACAGGAAGTGAGAGCGGGGGAGGGGGAGGGGGGTGGGAGGGGGGGACCATAGTGGTCGGTAATCACGTTGTCAACAGACTTGTTGGCAGAGGCACTGACGTAAGGAGGCCCCGGCACCAGTCAATTCTGTCTGCCTGTTTGTGTGTTTGTGTTTGTCTGTCTGTCTGTCTATCTGTCTGTCTATCTGTCTGTCTGTCTGTCTGTCTGTCTGTCTGTCTGTCTGTCTGTCTGTCTGTCTGTCTGTCTGTCTGTCTGTCTGTCTGTCTGTGGAGAAGGCACTTGTAATAGAGCCCTGTCCATCTGTTTGCCTGTTTTTCTATACGTCTGTTTGAGTGTATTTGTCATCTGTCTGTCTATTTGTCTGTATGCCTGTCTGTCTGTCTGTTTGTCTGTCTGTGAATAAGGCTATTGTAATAGAGCTGTCTATCTGTCTGCCTGTTTTTCTATACGTCTGTTTATTTGTCACCTGTCTGTCTGCCTGTCTGTCTCTTTGTCTGTTTCTCTGTCTGTATGTTTGTCTATCTGTCTGCAATTTTCTCTGCCTGTCTGTCTGTGACGAAGATACTTCCATGAGAGGTATCTCAATATGTCTACCAATTTTTCTAAGTTTATGCGTTGTCTGTTTGTCTGTTTCTCTGTCTAACTGTAAGTCTTTCTGCATGTCTGTCAGTTTGTCTAATGTCTCTCTGTCTGGCTGGCTATCTTTCATATGTATATCTGTCTCTGCCTGTCTGTCTATCTGACTATACCGTATGTCTATCTGACTATGTCGTCTGTCTATTTGACAATGTCGTCTGTCTGACTGTCTGTCTGTCTATGTGTCTGCCTTTCAATCTATGTCGTTGGCCTGTCTGTTTATCTGTCTGTCTGGTTACCAGTCTCTGCCCGTCTGCCTGTCTGTATTTCTGTCTGTATGCCTATCTGTCTGTCTGTATCTGTCTGCCTGCCTGTCTGTCTGTCTGTTAGTTTATTCGGTTGGATCTATCGTATCTCTATCTGTCTATCAGTAAATAAATCTCTGACACAGGAAACTCTTTCTGTGAAGACAGTAGCCCACAGCTTCTGTCTGTAAAGAAAGTGCTGGAACCACAGAATCTCTCTACCTATGAAGTATAAGAGATTGTGTGTGAAGAAGACACTAGCACGAAGTATGTCTGTGAAGCAGTTATTGGCACGACAGAGTCTGTCTGCCTGTCTGTCTGTATGTCTGTCTGTATATCTGTATGTCTGTCTGTCTATCTGTCTGCCTGTCCATCTGCCTGTCTCTCTGTCTGTCTGCCTGCCTGTCTGTCTGTCTGTCTGTCTGTCTGTCTGTCTGTCTGTCTGTCTGTCTGTCTGTCTGTCTGTCTGTCTGTGAAGAAGGTATCGAAGAGAAATGAAGGTTCTGTTAAGAGACATAATTTAAGAGACAAAGGCAGAGGAAGAGGCGGAGGTTGTGAGGGAGGGGGTAAGGGGGAAGGGGAGGAGAGGAGGGGTGGAATGGGGAGAGGGGGAGAGGGGAGGGGGAGGGGGAAGGGGGAGTGGGGAGGGAATAACGTGAAGAGAGGAAATGCTGATGTCACGTGTAAGAAATGTATTTCATTTTTTTTTTGTGTGTGTCATGTTTCTCTTTGTGTAGAGTTCGTGAATATTTGTAGATGTAGACTGACTTGTGGTGTGTGCGTGCGTGTGTGTGTGTGTGTGTGTGTGTGTGTGTGTGTGTGTGTGTGTGTGTGTGTGTGTGTGTGTGTGTGTGTGTGTGTGTGTGTGTGTGTGTGTGTGTGTGTGTGTGTGTGTGTGTGTGTGTGTATGTGTGTGTGTGTGTGTGTGTGTGTGTGTGTGTGTGTGTGTGTGTGTGTGTGTGTGTGTGTACGACACTTCTTCAGCTGAATAAAATAGCCTATATTAACCAATATAATGTCTGCACTGTTTCATCTTTTCTTTGGGACGGGTACCACGGAAATTAATAGATACGATAAGGAATTATTCATAAGGGAAAATATCACACGGGATGGAAGGAGCTGATTAAGTTAACCTTTAAAGCCTTGGTTCTTAACATGTAAAAAAAAAATCGTACTCCCATCCAATATAAATACAATGCAAACATATGAAAAGGATTAGTGATACAAACCTTTCTTTGCTTTCTCATTGTAAATATAGAGTACCACTGGAGTATGTAGGGGATGAAATAGGTGGGAGTGGTTTCTATGCCTTTGTTTTTTGGCTACCCCCCGTGTAAGGGCGGGAAAAAAGCCTTTGGTATATGTATGTATGTATGTATGTATGTATGTATGTATGTATGTATGTATGTATGTA
>NC_134796.1:61941569-61966569 GCF_046742065.1 Oratosquilla oratoria | reverse complement strand
TCGGTCATATATGAACTCAGAGCTCTTATCCGGAAGGGTTATAGCTGTCGATCACAAGTCCTACACGTGATCCATAACCATGTTGAACCACACACACACACACACACACACACACACACACACACACACACACACACACACACACACACACACACACACACACACACATGTTGAAACAAAGTTTGATCGATGGTAACACAGAGACAATCTTTTACGAATGTAGCTCTCTTCTTGTGTATTACAATTAGATGAAAAATAAAAATTGTCCCAAGCCTGTCAAATAAAACACATAAGGAAAGACTAAAATCCCGGGGATTGCCAATTTCGAAAGATCGAAAAGAAAGAGGTGATATGATTCCAGTTTCCAGGTCACTTAAGAGGATAACTAAAGAAGACTCTTGATTAAGGATGAGAAGGCTTTAAGAGGTCACTGGAAGAGAATAAGCAGGACACGTCTAAAGGACGTAAAGAAATACAGTTTTCCATAAAGATGCATAAGTACTTGGAATAGCTTAGAAGGTGATATAGCCCAAGTGGGGACAATACATGAATTGGGATCTAAATGTGATGATTGGAAAGCAAGGATATAGGTTAAGTTGGAACTGTACGTGATTTTGAGATTAGGTATGATAAACTGGAGAGTAGGGGACGGAACCCAATGACTGTTTCTCCTTTCCTGTAAGAGCATATTACAGTTGGTAAACACACACACACACACACACACACACACACACACACACACACACACACACACACACACACACACACACACACACACACACACACACACACACACACACACACACACACACACACACACACACACACACACACACACACACACACACGACTTGTGGCGCAGTGGTTGAGTTTCAGGCTACCACTACGGCGGTCCGGGTTCGAATCCCGCCCAGGGCTGACAAAATTTCAGTAACGCTGTGTTGCGAGTCGTTACTCCAACTCTCGTGGGCGGGGAGTTGGGTGTGGGTGCGTGTAAGGTCACAGCATTACACATAGATCGGTTATATATGAGCTCTGAGCTCTCTTCCGGGAGGGAAATAGCTGTTGATCACGAGTCCAACACGTGATCCAAAGGCAGTGGTGATTAACACACACACACACACACACACACACACACATGCACGCATTTTCGCTTTGTGTACTATAATCCCAACAGTCATTTTCGTCTTCCTTTCTGTGGCTTCCTTCCTTTGTCCAACATAATCCACTGCCTAAGGACCTTCAACAAAATTCAAACCTCCATCCTCTATCCATCTATTATCTTCAACTATTCAGTTCCTTATCATTTACTTCTCTCCCTCTATAGTCCTATCTATCCCATCCTCTTTCCCACCTTCCTGTCCTTGCAGCACCCTGTCTCCTCTTCCTCCTCCTCCTCTTCCTCCTCCTCCTCCTCCTCCTCCTCCTCTCACTGTCATGACCACATCGTCTGTCTTTTGTTCTTTTTCTTAGATTATTCCCACCTCTACACCATTTTCGTTATTGAACGTAGCTGTCAAGATAGGGGAGAAAAGGTGTGATTGAGACACATGACCTCTACATGATAGTCTTTTCTGTGATTCTTTTCTACTCTGGAATCCTTCGACCGTCTTTGAAGTTTCCTTCTTATTCATTTGAATTACCTTTCTTCGTCCCCTCTCACCCTACCTCGCCTCTTCTTTCTCGGCTCCGTCGTCCAAGTGAATTGACCTCCGTATAACCCTTAATTTTCATCACCCAACTCCCCTCAAAGGAAGTCATTCAGTGACGTCACCCAGCCCCCCCAACATCGTGTATCATTAACGTCAATCGTTTGACATCCAATCGACTTGGAGTCTTTTTGGTAATCTGGTAATTGTCACCGTTTCTTTTGCGGAGTCGCCATTAGATGTTTACGTTCTTTCTTGATGACGTCATGTCGCTGCAAGCCATTTGGACCAACGTCAGACCAATCTTGTTTTTCTTTCACTAGTAAAGGATTTTTATATATTTCTTTGCTACTTTCATACTATTTCTCTAATCATGTTACACTCTTCTTGTCTTTCTTTTTGTTTCTGCTTTGATCTTAATGTTAATTACTCTTAGTTTCTTTTCATTTTCCATTTCTACTTTAATGCTATTTTTTCTAACCATGCTACATTCTTCTCGTCTTTATAACGTGCATGACTTGCAGAATGGAGTATATATTAACGATATATTCATTTAACTTAAAGGATATGTATATCTCGACTTATTTATTTTCTATTAATACGGGCATTTACATATTCACTCATTTATCTATTTATTTATTTGTCTACTTATTCATTAATTTGTTTGCCTATTAATTTATTTATTCGATTTATCTCTTGTAAAACTAATGCTGCGACTCTTCTTGGATTACAAAATAACCTCTGATCAAAGATATGTAAATACATACCTATTACACCCACACAAATGTATCCATACACATATACTCGTACATATACACACATACACATACATCTATATATGCATATACGCATATACTTGTTAGATCGACTAGACAAGTAGTTTGTGTTCTCCATGGATCAACCGCAACAGTGTCTTCGAAGGCGTGGGCTTGTATCCCACCGCTGCCACCACATATTGTGATCGCAGAGAGAAAGGCAACTGCCGACATACAGGCCAGGTAACGCACCATGAAAGGACAATATCTTTACCAATACAGCGTCTCGCTCATTCGAGTTTAATCAATGTACTTGGTAAAGTTCCTCGTTCTCCTAAGCAATCTATCCTCAAATGGTGCTCTTCCTGTAAATGTACTCCGAGTTTCCAAGCGGTTAATGTTCTCTCTCTCTCTGAGTCGATAAAATGAAGATAATTCGTTTGGCAAATGGAGTGGTTTGCTGGTGGAATTAATACATGTTCAAATTATACTAATGCACATGCTAAGGTAATGTGGAACGTACGCAAGGAGGCGCTGAGTAGCTGCGGCCCGAAGCTTTCACCTTTGCCCTATGCGCTCTTGGACTGTTGGGGTAGGTAAACAGTCACTGCTGGGAATCGGATAGAAATGTAGGATTCGAACCCGTGACTAAGCGAATGCGAGTCCAGCATGCTTCCGATTATGCCACCAGTGCACAAGCTAAAGAGTGAAGTCTGTAGGAAGCTCAAGGAAGTTCACTAGCTTTTCTATTTATGTGGACATTGTCATGCTGAGAGGTTATATGAGAGGGTTATTACTAAATATGGAAGATGAATGTTGAAGTATACTTGCTTACAAGCGTGAACTCATGCACACACAAACAGGCACACACACACACACACACACACACACACACACACACACACACACACACACACACACACACACACACACACACACACACACAAACACACACACACACACACACACACACACACACACACACACACACACACACACACACACGTATATAATATATATATATATATATATATATATATATATATATACATACACGATTATACGCACTCTCTTGTTCAATAGATATGAAAAAACACAATCGCAAACACATTTTTATTTGAAAACTCTATTACACCGAGTTTAAACCCTGATCGTACAGCCAGCAGCCGGCCGATTTACACTTGCCCCCTTCCCTGCCGGCGGCGATGGCCGCTACGCAGCCGGCCATCAAATAAAAGAATACAACAGCCGGCTCTAAAAGCCCGGGGCTGTATTGTTACTAGCTTGTGCAAGGCCCAGCTTGTCGTTACTTGTGCTAATTGAATCAGCCCCGGGTGTGGGGTTTTGGGGGGTTAGGGGGACAAGGAGGAAGGGGGGAGGAGTTTGTGCGCTTAATCTGATCTCAAGGAAGTTGGTCAAGCTTAAGGAGCGAGAAAAGAAGAAGGTTCTGATTTTTCGTTCTTCTTCTTGCCCACCGCAAGGTCTTCAAGATGTTTTTGGGTTAAGGGGGGAAGGGGAGTTTTTTTCAGTAACTCGTACTCTGCAGGAACTCTGCTGACTTCTTCTTCCATATCTCGCTCTTTCTCTGCTTTTCTTTCTCTCTTTCTCTCCCTCTCTCTCTGCAGGAACTCTGCAGATTTTTTCTTGAATATGTCGCTCTTTCTCTGTTTCTCTTTCTCCTTCGCGTTGTCTCCCTCTCTCTTTCTGTCTCTCGGCAGAAACTCTGCTAGCTTCTTCTTCTATATCTTGCTTTTTCTCTTTTTCCCTGTCTCTCTCTATCTGTCTCTCTGCAGGAGCTCTACAAACTTCTTCTTCCATATTTCGCTCTTTCTCTTTTTCCCTTTCTCCCTCTGTTTCTATCTCCCTGCAGGTACTCTGCAGACTTCTTATTCCATATCTTGCTCTTTCTCTCTCTCTCTCTATCTCTCTCTCTCTCTCTCTCTCTCTCTCTCTCTCTCTCTCTCTCTCCCCTTTTAGGTTCTCTTGGAGATCGCAAGATCTCGAAGTTTTTGAGAGTCGGAGAACCTCTTGGCAATCATTGTTTCCTATCTCTATCTCTCTCTCTCTCTCTCTCTTTCTCTCTCTTTCTCTCTCTCTCTCTCTCTCTCAGGGATCGCAGGGGCCGAAATCTTCGAGCGCGAAGACCCTCCCGGCAGACCTCTTCTCCGCCATCAATTTCTTCTCCATTATGCAGTCTGGAAGCTTCCTTTCGGCTGTCGTTTGCCGGAGGAGCTATCGGTCGTTGAAGCTCCTCCCCGCCCCTTGACGCTAATCCCATTACCCTAAGTGCTACTGTTGTTCCGGTGTCGTGCAAGAAAATGGCCAACCAACCAACCAACCTACGGGAGACTGACGGATGCGGATTCCTCCGGTCCTCCGGTTCTTCTGGTTTTTCCGGATACTTGAGGTTCTTCTGGATTCTTGAGTTTCTTCTGGATTCATGAGGCTGATTATGTTCCTCAAGTTCCTCAGGTTCTTTCGGATTCTCCAGGGTCCTCGGGTTCCTTAGGTTCTTCCTGTTCTTCAGATTCTTCAGGTTCTTCGGGATTTCTTCGGAGTTCTTTGGTTCTTCCGGTTCCTCAAGTTCCTCTGGTTCTTCCGGATTCCTTAGGGTTCTCTGGTTCCTCAGGTTCTTCCTGTTCTTCGGATTCTTCAGGTTCTTCTGAATTTCTTCGAATTTCTTTGGTTCTTTAGGGTCATCCAGTTATTTCAGTTTCTTTGGATTCTTCAGGGTCCTCCGGCTCCTCCAGCTTTTCAGATTTTTTGGATTCTTCAGGTTTTTCTGGATTTCTGGAGTCCCTCTGGTTCCTCCGGTTTTTCAGATTTTTTTTCGGGTTCTTCAGCATCTCCTGAATTTCAGGAATTCCTCCGGTTCCTTCGATTCTCCAGGTTCTTCAGACTCCTCTAATTGTTTTGCTTCCTCAAGTTCCTCTTGTTCCTTGGATTCCTCGAGTTCCTCTAGTTCTTTTGGTTTCTCAGGTTCCCCAGGTTCTTCCGGTTTTTCGGATTCCTCAGGTTCTTTTGAATTTCTTCGGTTCATTTGATTCTTCAGGTTCCTCCAGTTCTTCCGGTTCTTCCGGTTCTTCGGGGTCCCCTGATTCCTCAGGTTCTTCCCGATTCCTCAGTCTCATCTGGTTCTTCAGAGTCCTATGCTTCTTCTGGTATCTGTGGATCCTTCCGGATTCTTTCGGTTACTGTGAATCTCCAGATACCTGTTCCTCTCACGAACCTCCTTGTATACGTCATATAGACTGCCTAAGTTTTATTAATCATTACTTCGGGGTGACGTTGGTGATGCCACTATGGACCAGGGTCACGGTTGGAGTCTTATTTCCATTCGAAGAAGAATGATGAGCAATCTTAGCTTTTGCTCTATGTCTCTTCGTTCTCCTATCCTCCATACGCCATAGGGCTCCCCCTGACCACTATAACTCGACTTCTTCAGAGTAAGATTATTCTCAAGGATAGAACCGCTGGTTACAGATTATTAAAAACCAGGATCTCTCTCTCTCTCTCTCTCTCTCTCTCTCTCTCTCTCTCTCTCTCTCTCTCTCTCTCTCTCTCTCTCTCTCTCTCTCTCTCTCTCTCTCTCATTTTTCCTCTCCTTTTTCCTTTCTCTCACCTTTCCTCCTTTCCTCGCCTCCTCACCCGTCTCTCTGTCTCTGTCCCTCTTTCTCTCCTTCATTCATCTTACTTTCCTCTCCGTTTAACTCTCCTTTTCCCTCTCCCCTTCTTTTCACTTTCCTTATACCTCTCCTTCGTCCTCTACCTATAACTTTTTGTCTCCTCTCCCTTTCCCTCTCACTCTTCCTCGCCCTGTCACTCTCACCCACAGTTTCCCTTTCCTACCCCGTCCTTCCCAGTCTCCCTCTCCTTCCCCTTCCCTCTCCCTTTACCTATACCTTCCCTTCTCCCACTCCCCTCCCTCACCCTCTTCCTCACCCTGTCATTCTCACCCACACAGTCCCTTCTCTGTACGTTTTCCTTAACTTTTCCCTCCCCTTCCTTACCCTCTCCTTCCCCTTCCCCATCCCCTTCCTTCCCCTACTCCTCCCTTTCTCCCACCCCACCTCTTCCTTCCCCTCCCCTTCCTCTCCCCTTCCCCTTCCTTCCTCTCCCCTTCCCCTTCCCCTTCCCTTTCCCCTCCCCTTCCATTTCCCCTTCCTTCCCCTTCCCCTTCCCTTCCCCGTACTCTACTCAGCCGCGCGGTTCCACGTTCTGTGTGTGAACCCTAACATGAAGGCAAATGGCTCTGCTCCCAAGCTTTGCTCCAAAGGTCGTTTTCCCCAGCCGGATCTTGGATGTTGTCGACCTTACTGCTCCCTGGCACTCATTCTTGTGCTGTTTCTACTCGTGTTCCGGGTAATAGTAAAGGTAATACTGTTTCTGTAATACCGTTACTGTTACTTGCTGTGCTATTTTCGTTTTATGGGGGTGAGACTAGGCTCCACTAAAAAAAAAAAAAAAAAAAAAAAAGAGAGAGAAATAAAAAGAGAGAAATGGATACACACACACACACACACACACACACACACACACACACACACACACACACACACACACACACACACACACACACACACACACACACATATATATATATATATATATATATATATATATATATATATATATATATTTATATATATATATACGTATATATGTATGTGTGTATAGAGAGAGATATATATAATAGAGAAAGAGAGAGAGAAAGAAAGAAAGAGAGAGAGGATTAACTTTTATCCCTCTCATCTGCTACCTTGACCACCTGTAGTACACCAACTCCTTAGTGGGATATTGTCCCCAAGGAGGACAGAAGCGCTGGTTACAGTTGCAAAAAAAAAAAAAAAAAAAAAAAACTCACCTTGTATTAGTTTATAATTCAAACTTGTTTTTGACCAGCGTTTCTCCATCAGGGGTCGCGGGGACCCCCAGGGGGGTCCACAGGACGGGGGGAATTGAACATTTGATTTTCTTTTTCGTGAATATACACGGATTTCCTGTTCTTTTTGTATCGTGTTTGTACAATGAAAACAGCCTGATAGCGATCATCGATTACCGTGGAAAGAAAGCCTTTTAATTAACAGTTCTTACATACAAAAGGAAAATGACTGTATCCTATCTAATCCTGTATCAACATCAACAACGACAACAACAACAACAACAACAATAACAACAACAACAACAACAACACGCATAAGATCTTTGTCCCTAAGCAGGCTTGAACCAGCCACCCATTTTCCATTTCAGTTTATGTTCTCTTCTCATGCGTCGTAATGGGACGTATTCTGACTGACGGACAGCGTCGTATTACGACAGAAAGGCTCATTTCACACGGATCGACTTTTCGCCGTGCGCCGTCCACGACACGACGTCGTGCTCTCAAATCATATTGGGTATCTATGGATGCTTTCATGACCACGTGTGAAAGCATCTGTAGATACCCATGGTTATCTGAGAGCACGACGTCGTGTCGTGGACGTCGCACGGCAAAAAGTCGATACGTATGAAATGAATCAAAGGGTTATTTCGACCTGCCTTCATGTAATTGTATTTGTTTTGGCTTATGTGATTAGTGCGTATGTACATACATACATATATACATACATACATACACATATACATACATACATTAAAACATACATACATACATACATTGAAACATACATACATACATGCATACGTACATACATACATAAATACATACATACATGTATACATGCATACACACATATATACATATATACACATACACACATGCATACATACATACGTACACACATACATACATACATACATACACACATACATACATACATACATACATACATACATACATACATACACATATACATACACACATACATACATGCATACATACATACATACATACATACTTATATGCATTAAAACATACACACGCTAAAAGGCGCTTTCCCTCTTATAGGGAAGGTAGCCATCCAAAACATTCACCTCCCCTTCACCCATCCCAGACCCTTTTTAGCTCCTTGTGGATGAGGGTCCATTCCCCTCTCCCGCCACACAGTTCTGGTTAGACGCAATGCAGCAAGACAAAGCGTATGAGTCTTAATTCCCCTTTCCTTTACCATGTGTTCAGATATCGCATCGATTCTGAAACCGAGAGACTATGAAATTGTAACAATCCACAAGCACACCCAGAACAGGCCTGTCATCCAGGTCTGACCAGGCAAATTGGATTAATAAGGGAAATTGGAATTTAGCTGCAAAATTGAAGAGTTGGGGGAAGGGGGAAAGAGGGAGAGGGGAAAAGGGGGGAAAGGGGAGGGGGAAGCCAATATGAAGGTCAATTAGGGACAGTTTTGGTCGCCTGGGTGACATTGGCTATAGCTTACATAACAGGATGGGGCTCGTACACGGGCAGATGAGCATGGAACACCTTGTTGCTAACCACTGGTTTTATGGTATGGTGGATCTTGGTGCGGTAGGTATGAACTGTGGATATATAGATCTAGCCCAGTTGAGTGTGAAATGTGTTTTTTCTATGCTTTGTTTAAAATAGGACAATAAAGATATACAGATATAAATAGATACACCAATAAACAAATCCATAAATTAATAAATTCAGATAAACAAAAATTAATTATTCTAGACCAATTCTTTCCCTCCCCCACTTTTTTCTGAAACTGGGGAAGGAGGGAGAAGGGAGGAGGGAGGGAGGAAAGGAGGGAGGAAAGGAGGGAGGGAGGGAAGGATAGAGGGAGAGAAGGAGGGAGGGAAGGAAGTAGAGGGGGAGGCAGGGAGGGAAGGAGGGAAAGAGGGAAGGAGGAAGGGAGAGAGGGAAGGAAGAGAGGGAGGAAGGGAGCGATCTTGCATATAAATAAAATATAGAAATGCATTTCATAGAAAACGGGGCATCAAGAAGAAAGCTAGAGGTTACTCGCTTTGCTGATGAAGATTTCATTATCCGCTACCCCACAGTCTCCGGCGTCGTTCCTTATTCAGAGTCACGTACAAGAATCTTATCTAAGAGATTCTGTAAAGCCACCGTTACATTTGTAACGTGGGTATGTTACGCTCATGTATTTCGTAATGGTGTTATAAAAATATGTATGAATGATTAAATTGGTAAAAAAAAATAATAATAATAAATCAACAAATATATGAATACCTAAGAAATACTTAATCAATTAATCAATAGATAAAGAAATTAGTTAATAATCAAGATAAACATACAGTAGCTTGTATTAGACCGTCTTTTAAAAATAGTATGAAAAAGAATTCTTTGAGGTAATGTTGGCTCGATGCATTTTGTAACTGATGGACCGATTGTCTAGAATTGTTTGTACGTTATACTCGTATCTATTTATTGTGCAAGGCCCACAGTTTTGGCATAGAAAAAATAAAAGATTAATAAAATAAATAGATAAATGAACGAAATAAATGAATTGTTTATAAGTAATACTCGTATCTATGTACTTTGCAAGGCCCACAGTTCTGGCATACAAAAATAAATAAATTAATAAAATAAACAAACGAATGAATAAATGAATAGATGTAATAAATAAATGAAAGGTAATGATGAATAATACAATACATACCAACCACCAGCGTGCAAAAATATATAAATAGAATAGAAACTAAAAAAATATCAAACAAATGAAATATAACAAAATAGAATAGAATAAAACAAAAGTAATGTAAGATAAAACAAAATAAGATAATGTATAAATAGAATATCATAAAATGAGGAGAGCTTGCTGGTAGGTCACTGTAGGAAGGTAACATTGCGAGCGTGTACGTCCGTAGTGTAAGGCTTCCTTGTACTGTACCGACCAAGATTCCATCGCACTTGTGCGGTTGCCCACACAACAGCGACAACAACAACAACAGCAACAACAACAACAATAACATCGTCATCATCATCATCATCATCATCATCATCATCATCATCATCATCATCATCATCATCATCATCATCATCATCATCATCATCATCATCATCATCATCTTTGTAGGTTGTTTGACTACATTAGTTTGGAGGCGTTGAGGTAAAGGCGTCGCTTGTGTTCTCTTTATCGATAAGTCTTGACAGTAGCGTAGCCAAGTCTAGTATGGATCTTGCCACTTAAGAAGCGACGAAGAAAATGAGTGCGGTTGCCAGCACGGTTATAATTCTATAAATATATTCCTTATGACTAAATTTATGTACAGTATAGAACTGAGCGTGAGCACCCAGTATAATATATAAATATATACGGGAAGAAAATACATATATACAGAGGCAAACATTATCCTATCGACGTAATGAATAATTTGTCGTAAAGCTATGGCTTGGTAACATTCCTGGTCTTCTTCGCAAGGCGTCGCTTGATGCAGGTGCCGTGAGGTTACTCTTTTTGACCGAGGGTCAGATCACACAATAGGCAGCCGTTGAAATCTTGCTGATACCACCAGATCTGACGTCGTGTAACTAATGCATGTGCGTGCGTGTGTGGATGCTATTATAGAGTGAACGATTGACAATGTACAAGCATTTCTTGCAACATCATCATCATCATCATCATCATCATCATCATCATCATCATCATCATCATCATCATCATCATCATCATCATCATCATCATCTTCTCTTTCTTCTTCTTCTTCTTCTTCTTCTTCTTCTTCTTCTTCTTCTTCTTCTTCTTCTTCTTCTTCTTCGTCTTCTTCTTCTTCTTCGTCTTCATCTTCTTCTTCACCATCATCATCATCATCATCATCATCATCATCATCATCATCATCATCATCATCATCATCATCATCATCATCATCATCATCATCATCATCATCATCATCATCATCATCGGCGTCACCAATCATCATCATCAATATCATATCATATCATCATCATCATCATCAACAAAAATCACAGCAACAACAACAACAACCAGAGCTCGATTTCTCGCCCTTGCTTCATCGACCTTCAGATATCTTCCCTTCTTTCCTTCCTTCCTCCCTTCATGCCTCTCCTCCTTCCCTTCCTCCTCCTCCTTCACTCCCTCTCTTCCTCTCTCTTTCCCTCTCCTCTTTGTATCTGTTTCTCTCACTTTTTCCAGGTTTTTTTGGCTGTGCGTATTGACCGTTCATAAACGCCTGAGACTGTCTATATACACCACAGGCTTTTGCAGTCTTTGCTTTCATACCACATGCTTTTCTTTTTTATCTGGTAAAACATACACAGTGTTTAAGTTTGCTTTAATATCGTGCTTCTGCAAGTTTGTATGTGTCGGGTTAAAAACTTGTGTGTGTGTGTGTGTGTGTGTGTGTGTGTGTGTGTGTGTGTGTGTGTGTGTGTGTGATCCACCATGGTTATAAATCACGTGTTGGACTCGTGATCGACAGCTATTTCCCTCCCGGAAGAGAGCTCAGAGCTCATATATGACCGATCTATGGGTAATGTTGTGACCTTACACGCACACGCACACACCCAACCTCCCGTCCACGAGAGTTGGAATAACACCCCACAGCACAGCGATACTGAAATTGTTTCAGTGTGTGTGTGTGTGTGTGTGTGTGTGTGTGTGTGTGTGTGTGTGTGTGTGTGTGTGTGTGTGTGTGTGTGTGTGTGTGTGTGTGTGTACACATATTGGTCCTACATTATATACAACACACATGTCTACAAAATTTCTTTGTATAGGCTATTGCCACTGTGTAATTATTGATGATAAACCTTATATAGGGATATTTGAAGGTTAAGGAATTGTTTCTGGAGGTAAACAGAATTATAAGAAAGGAGGCTCAAGTTAGGATTAAGTTGAGGCAAAGGTGGAGACTAGTTTAAATCACAGTTAAAACATTACATAGCTTAAGACAGTTTATACACAACATTGCTTCAGTCAATACACAGGTGTTGTGAACTGTGCTTATAAACTCATGCATTAAGATTGTTTTTATATACAAGTGTATACATACACGTGCACGCAATGCACACACACACACACACAAGCATTATTTACTCAAATTTAGGACAAATTGTATATTGCATTTTATCTCTATATCACTGTTAACTCAATAAACAGATTATTATTACTGTTATTTGTTATCAAATTGTTATTACACACACACACACACACACACACACACACACACACACACACACACACACACACACACACACACACACACACACACACACACACACACACACACACACACACACACACACACACACACACACATACTCGTGGAGCAGTTAGTAGAGTTCCTGGCTGCAGCTACGGCGGTCCGGGTTCGAATCTCGCCCAGGGCTGAAATAATTTCAGTATCGCTGCGCTGCGAGTCGTTACTTCAACTCTCGCGGGCGGGGAGTTAGGTGTGTGTTTGCATGTAAGGTCACAGCATTACCCATAGATAGGTCATATATGAGCCCTGAGCTCTCTTTCGGGAGGGAAGTAGCTGTCGATCACGATTCCAACACGTGATCCAAGACTGTGGTGAAACACACACACACACACACACACACACACACACACACACACACACACACACACACACACACACACACACACACACACACACACACACACACACACACACACACACACTGGCGCGGTTGGTAGAGTCCCCGATTATCACTACGGCGGCCCGGGTTCGAATCCTGCCCAGGGCTGAAATAATTTCAGTACCGCTGCGCTTCGAGTCGTTACTCCAACTCTCGTGGGCGGAGAGATAGGGGTGTGTGTGCGTGTAAGGTCGCAGCATTACCCATAGATCAGTCATACGAGCTCTGAGCTCTCTTTCGGTAGGGAAATAGCTGTCGATCACGAGTCCAACACGTGATGCAAGACCATGGTGAATCACACACAGTAATGTGAACTTCATATATCTCATTCATACTGCCGCCAGGTGATTTTATTCAGCTCGATTAACGGACACCGTAGCGAGGGACGAACGTGCCGTTCTCTCACAGTGAAATGGCGAAATCCTGAGGGGAAATTGATTGTGATTGGGACCAGCAGTGAGGATTGGGAACGAAACCAACGTTAATAAACTTAACAGGGCGAAGCTGATTGGCAGACGGTTTGATCATGTCACCAGTCAGCTTTGGTCTACATGTGACTACAGATGATATGCTCTTTATTTCTCTCTCTCTCTCTCTCTCTCTCTCTCTCTCTCTCTCTATATATATATATATATATATATATATATATATATATATATATATATATATATATATATATATATATATATATATATATATATATACACACACACACGCATCTACATCTGTCTATCTCTGTCTGGATTCTATCATCTTGCCGTAAGCTCATTGTTTTGTTGTGATCTCATAGTCTTTAGTAGATTTATTTTTCTGGGTGAATTCTATTTATTTGATCTTCATAATTCAATTCAATCTTTATAAAAAAAAGTCTCTATGTTAGAAATGCATTAAATCCTTAGTATAATAAAATCTCAAAAATTCAATACAATTTTAATTAATCATTTTGTTTTTACAATCGACACTCGATCAAATCCGATGATTAAATGAAAGCAGTGATACTATTGGTCCTAGCAACTGTCGGTTCCTTAGAATGAGCCCCATTGGCTGGCCTTTATTCAAATACAACCCCAGCACATTCCAGTGCAACCCATCAGAACGCAGAAAAATGATCCCACCTTCAAATGCTGTGTTCTTATTGGCTGACGTGCAGATCGGTTTCAAACACCAATCGTTCACGTACATCATAGTGTTGTTGCCAAATAAGTGAAGATAGACGTGATCATTACAGTTTTACAAAAAAATGACCTAAATAAGTGATGTCACACTTTGATATTTGGCACAAATTATAAGTATTAATTGATTAATTGTACAAAAGTGTTAGAAACGCTGGAAGAAATCTTAATTGCGTTGTATTTGTGAATATTAATCAGAGCATGCTTGTGTACCTTGTAATACACATACTGCTGATGCCATAGAAAGATTTCGAATATTATAAAACTTTACAGTGAACATCGTTGACATAGGTATACAATACTAGTGTGCGAACAAATGAAATAGTGAATTATGTACATTAGTAGAGATGAGTAAGTAAAAATTAATCAAAGTACTGCCGCTTCTTTGTACAAGATGGAAAAGGTAAGAGCAACTGGGTTCTCTGTGTGGTTTGTTTAGAAACATGAAGTTTCTATCAAATAGCTGCAACAGATATAATTTTATATTTATTTGTGGGTAGTTATGTAGTTTTGTAGAATCATGTTATTTAATTTGGCCTACATATGTTGAACAAATAATTTCAGAATCGATACTTGATGATTACAATATTATTATATGCATTATATTATATATATGTATATATATTTTTGTGTGTGTACGAATCACGTTATTTGATTTGGTCTACATATGTTGAAGAATATAATTTCAGAATCAGTACCTAGTGATTATATTATATGTATGTGTATATATGTATGCATGTATGTATATATATGTATATATGTATATGTGTATATATATATATTGACATATATATATGTATATATATATATATATATGTGTGTGTGTGTGTATGTGTATATATAATATTTATGTATATAATATATATATATATATATATATATTTTTTTTTTTTTTTTTTTTTTTTTTTTAAGAATGTGAGTTTGTAGCTTAGGGAGAAAGGAAAAGCCTTCCAAATGGACACTCGGACCGGGTTTTGTGGAATTGTAGCCAACTGTACATTCGTCATGTACCTCGTCGGCTCCTTTCACTCTCACCTTCTCTCTCGCTTTCTCTCTCGTTTTCTCTCTCGTTTTCTCTCTCGCCCTTACTTTCTCCATCACACACTCTATTCCGCTCCCCTTATTCTCATCTATTTCATTTTCTTTCTCCTTGTTTTCTCCGTCTACTTCCATATCTCTCCTTTCTCTTCCTTCTCCCCTCCCTCCTCCTTCTCCCATCTGAAGGTAGTGTCCCACCTCTTACTCACTCCCCTCTCTTTTTAACCTCTCCCCCTCTCTTTTTCTTCCCTCCCCTTCCTGCCTCTCCCCATATTTCCGCTCTTTCGACATATCGGCAGATTTTTTTTTTTTTTTTGTCAGTGTAAGACTTTTGTCAACCTCTCTCTTTCCGCATTTGTTTAACTTCCTCCTCTCTACCACTCTCTCCCTCCCTCTCTTTTGTGTATCTTGCTTTTCCTCTCTCTTTGCTCTCTCAACCCTCTTATATCTCCTCCCTAACCTAACCTAACCTAACCTACTCCAATCCAACTTTACCTAAGCTAACCTACTCCAATCCAACTTTACCTAAGCTAACCTAACATGCTCCAATCCATCCTTACCTAACCTAACCTGAAAAAAATTAACTAATTCCAACCCAACCTAACCTAACCTAATTTAACCTACTCCAATCCAACCTAACCTAAACCGCCCAAACCTAACCTACCTTATTCCAATCCAACCTAACCTAACCTACTCCAATCCAACCTAACCTAATCCGCCCAAACCTAACCTAACCCAGCCTAACCTAACCTAACCTAACAAAACTAAACGTATTTCAACCCAACCTAACTTAACCTAGTCTAAATTAACCTTACCTCACCTCACCTCACATCACCTCAACACACTTCACCTGACCTGACCTAACCTTACTTCACGTCACTTCACTTGACTTAGCCTGACCTAACCCTACCTAACTTAATTTCAACTCATCACACCTCACCCCACTTTACCTAATGTGTCCTGACCTAACCTAACCTAATCTAACCCAACCTAGCCAAACCTAATCTAGGTTATCCTAATTTCACCTAACTCAATCTAACCTAACCTCACCAGAGCCAATCAAACCTAACTAGACTTAACCTATCCTAACGTCACCTAACCTATCTTAACCTAACCTAACCTCACCAGACTCAAGCTAACCTAATCAGACTTAAACCTATCCTAATGTCACCAAATCTATCTTAACCTAACATCCAAACCTCACCAGACTTAAGCTAACCCACCCTTACCTAACCTAATCTAACCTAACCAAACACTCACCCCCTGTATGCAATTTCCCATCTTTCAAATAGCTCCTCCACTTAGGGCGAGCGTCTAGAATCCCTTGCAATTACTCATCTAGTATCACCAATTATCCCACATCCCACTTAGCTCCCATTTCTTGTTCCCTCTCCATTCTCTCCCTCCCTCACTCCCTCACCACACTTCCTTTCTCTCCCTTCCCTTTCTCACTCTCTCTTTCTCTTTTTCTATCTCTCTCTTCCTCTCTCTCTCTCTCTCTCTCTCTCTCTCTCTCCTTTCCTCGCTCCCTTCCTACCTCTCTCCCTACCTACCTACACCTCTTCTCTCTCTCTCTCTCTCTCTCTCTCTCTCCTTCTTCTTCACCCCCCCTTCCCCTCGGAATTTACCTTTCCCCTTCCTAAATAGCAATTTACCTTCCCTTACCTTGGTACCAGATTACCTCCCTACCATCCTCTCTCCCACCTTTCTTCCTTCCACAAGCCCACCGCCATCCCTCCCACTCACCTATACTCCTACCTCTCCCACTCACCCGCACTCCTTCCCTCCCTCTCCCTACCTTCCTCCCTCTCTCCCTCCCTTCGTCCCCACCTTCCCCTACTCCTCCCTCCTCCTCCTCCTTTCATTTTTCCTCTTCCCTTCCCTTTCTCACTTCCCCTTCCCTCTTCCCCATTCCGCTCTCCCCCTTCTCCTCTCCTCCATCCCCCATCCCTCTTTCCCCCACTCCCCTTCCCTCTTCCCCCTTTCCCCCTTTCTCCCTTTCTCCCTTCCCTCTCCCCCTTTCGTCCTTCCCTCTCCCCTTCCCCCTTCCCTCTCCTCCTTTCTCCCTTCTCCCCATTTCTCCCTTCCCTTTCCCCCTTCCCTCTCCCCCTTTCCCCCTTCCTTCTCCCCCTTTCCCCCTTCCCCCTTTCCCCCCCACCTTGGCAGACCACTTTCTTCCCACTTTATTGTACAGCTTCAGTACCTGTTCCTTTTTAAACCTACAAGTGCCACAGTTTCCCTCTCCCCTCTTCCCTCTCCCATCTTCCCCCTACCTTCTCCCCTCTTCCCCTTTCCCCTCTCCACTTTCCCTCTTTTTTTCTGTTTCTCGTCCTCTCTTCTAACCCTTGTGCTTCTACCATTTCAGACCTCTCCTCTTTCTCTTTCTTTGGTTCTCCTTTATCATTCTCTCTCTCCTTCCCTCCCTCTCCCTCCCTCCCTCTCTCTCCCTCCTCTCTCTCTCTCCCTCGCCTCTCTCTCTACCCACTCTCTCCATCTCTTTCTCTCTCTTTCTCTGCCTCCCTCCCTCTTTCTCCCTCTCCCTCTCTCTCTCTCTCTCTCTCTCTCTCTCTCTCTCTCTCTCTCTCTCTCTCTCTCTCTCTCTCTCTCTCTCTCTCTCTCTCTCTCTCTCTCTCTCTCTCTCTCTCCCTCCCCTCTCTCTCTCCCCCATTCTCTCTCTCCCCCATTCTCTCTCTCCCCCATTCTCTGTCTCCATCTCTATCTCTCTCGTTCTCTCCCCTCTCTCTCTCTCTCTCTCTCTCTCTCTCTCTCTCTCTCTCTCTCTCTCTCTCTCTCTCTGGCCTTTGAACCATGAGTGACGCTCTCTAACCTCAAAAGAGATCAACTTGATTGAGTTCAGGATTCGAACCCCCCTCTTGGCTGAATAAAATCACTTAACGGCTGATTGAGGCATTGCAAGTGATATCTCTGTTCCTTCTTTCTTTCTCTTTCTCTCCTCTATTTTGATTTTCTATTCACCTTTCCAATTCCCTTTATTCTTTTTGTTTTCGTCTCTCCTCCCTCTGCCTTCTCTCTTTGTCTCTCTTTCTCTTGCTCTCTCTTTCTCTCTTTTTTTATTTTCTCCTTACCTTTCCTATCCCCCTCATTCTTTGTATTTTTGTCTATCTTTCCTCCCTCTACTTCCTTCTCTCTTTCTGTCTCTTCTCTCTTCTGTCCTATTTCCCCATTTTTCTATTCTCTTTCCTCCCTTCTTCCTCCCTCTCTCTCTCTCCCTATCCTTTTCATTTTTGTATTTTTCTTTTTTATTTTTTTCCATTTTTCCCTTTTTTCCCCCCACGTCATCCCCTCCTCTTCCGTTTCTCCACCACCCTTTCTCCACCTCCACTCCCCTCCTCCACCTCCACTCCAGTCCTCCCTCCCCTCCTCCACATTCCTTCCTACCCACACCATTCTTTTAGTTTCATTTTTCCTCCATTCTTTGGTGTTCCATTTCTACTTCTATTTCCTCTCCTCTACCCTATTTTCTGCCTCTTTAACTCTCCCTCTCCCTCTTTCACTCTCTCCCTCTCCCCCCTCTCTCTCTCCCTTCTCTCTCTCTCTCTCTCTCTCTCTCTCTCTCTCTCTCTCTCTCTCTCTCCTCTCGCTTTCTCTCTCTCTTTCTATCTCTCTCCCTCTCTGCCCCCCTGTCCTTCTCTCTCCTTCTCTCTCTCTCTCTCTCTCTTCTCCCCTACTCCTTATACATGCTCTCTTTTTGCATCTACATTTTTTATTTTATATATATACATATTCACATACATACACACACACGTCATTCTGTATTTTTCTTTTGTTACACAGTGTGTGTGAATAATGTGGTGCACCTCAGCCATTATTCACCACGTTTCCTTGAGTGTGTAAAAATTGTCCACAATAGAACCCAAGCCTCATCTAGCTCCTTCTCGAAGGGAACAAGACAATCACCTTCATTTACTCTCTTAAGGTCTTCCTACATTTTTTTCTCACGGTCCCCAGAGCCCCTACGCCCCTCCCCCTCCCCCTCCCCCCACCTCTCACTCCGACCTCTCACAGGTTCTCGTCGGACGTTCCCTTGTCCTGTACGTTGTCTTAGGTTCGTTTCGCACGGATCGACTTTTCGCCGTGCGCCGTCCACGACACGACGTCGTGCTTTCGCATCACTATGGGTGTTTATGGACGATTTCGCACGTGGTCGTGAAAGCGTCCATAGACATCCATTGTGATTTGAGAGCACGACGTCGTGTCGTGGACGGCGCACGGCGAAAAGTCGACACGTGTGAAACGAACTTTTTTGAATTTTGGTACGGTCAGGTGGGGTTCACGGGTCTCTCACGCTTCTCACGGATTATTTCACGGTCATTTATTCCTTATGGATTCGTCCGACTGTCTTTTCATCTCTCGACTTTCTCTGTCACGACTTTTTATTGATTCCTCACGATCTTGTCTCCTACATATTCTTATGATATTTCCATATTTCTCACGTCTTCTCACGGACGTATCAGGGTCTTTCTGGGTCTCATGGACACTTCTCACGGCCTTGTCATCTCTCACATTTTTTTTATTTTATCTTATTCTTTGTTAAATATATGATTACACACGATTGGTAAAATAGGTCGTATGGCAAGAGTAATGTTACCATATAGATGATCATCGATTTTTTTTTCTTCAAATTTATTGAAATGGATTATGTTGTTATTGTTCACTAACAAGGGTGATGCAGACAAGGTCATCATATTAAGACAGCAGAGTAGGACTCGTAGTATTGAGTTTGAAATTGGACAACTTTTAGGTTTAAGAAGGAAATAGGCAACAAATGATTTACCAACATAGTGGTTAACGAATGAAATACACTCACTAACCAGTTAGTGAGCGTTGAAACTATTAGAACTGCCTAGTGTAGGTCTTATGGTCTCCTCCATTCTTACGTTCTAAACGCCAGAGGTTTGCCCACCGCTTGGGTGTGCTTTCGTTTCATTTTTGTCTGAATAGAATTGCCTGGCGGTAGCCAAAATATATATGAATATCTAAAGGTGTAAAGAGGTTGGGAATATGGCCGCTAATTGTTTCACGATCTCTCTCTCTCTTTCTCTCTCCCTCTCCCTCTTTCTCTACCCCTGTCATCTCTCTCTCTCTCTCTCTCTCTCTCTCTCTTTCTTTCTCTACCCCTGTCGTTCCACTCTCTGTCTGTCTCTGTCTTTCTGTCTTCCCCCTCCCCCTCTTTCTCTCTCTCTCTTTCTCTATTTCTCTGTCTCTCTTTCTCTATTTCTCTCTCTCTCTCTCTCTCTCTCTCTCTCTCTCTCTCTCTTTCTCTTCCCCTGTCATCCCACTCTCTCTCTCTCTCTCTCTCTCTCTCTTTCTCTACCTACATCCCACTCTCTCTCTCTCTCTCTCTCTCTCTCTCTCTCTCTCTCTCTCTCTCTCTCTCCCTTCTTTTTTCTGTCTTTCTTCCCCCTCTTTTTCTCTCTCTCTCTCTCTCTCTCTCTCTCTCTCTCTCTCTCTCTCTCTCTCTCTGACTGTCTTTCTTCCCCCTTCCCCTCTTTCTCTCTCTCTTTCTCTACCCCTGTCGTCCCACTCTCTCTCTCTTTCTTTCTCTCTCTGTCTTTCTTTTTTCCCCCTCCCCCCTTCGTTCTCTCTCTTTCTCTCACTCTCTCTCTCTATTTCTTTCTTTCTCTCTCTCTTTCTGAGGAAATAAACGCTTTGCTTTTCCCATTTGGGGTCTTACCTTTTTATGTTTTAGATTTAGTATTCCTATTCATTTCTTTTTTATCATTCTTATTTATGCCTCACATATTTATTTCCCGCGCATCCACCATGCCTTGTCTTTTTATTTAATTTATTTATTTATTTATCTATTTATTTATTTCTTTAGTTAAACATGCCTTGTTGTTATCTGTATTTATTTATTTATTTATTTATTTATCTTTGTTGATATGTTTATATATTTAGTTAGTCATTGTCTTGTTTTGTTGATTGATTGATTTATTAATATATTTACATTTATTCATTTATTAATCTGTTTATTCTTTATTTAGTTAACCTGCTATTGACGATAGGGTTTCCCCCTGACTGAAATAAATCGTCTGGAATATACATTCAATTTCACTGAACGGTTAACCGCAGCCCCACGACACCCATCAACGGTTCTCGGAGACGCCCATCGATCTCTTCAGGAAGAACCGTTGAATTGTTTTCGGGAATTTCTATTTTAGGTCTATTTCTATGTCACCAAGATTGACGAAGGATGAGGAAGGGTGGGAGGGGGAGGAAGTGATTTGTTAATATAAATGAAAAAGTAAAGTAGTTATATGAAGTCTTACGTGTGTGTGCATTTATCTGATTCACCATGGTCTTGGATCACGTTTTGGACTCGCGATCGACAGCTATTATCCTCCCCGAAGAGAGCTCAGAGCTCATATATGACCGACCTATAGGTAATGCTGTGACCTTGCACGCGCACACACACACCCAACTCCCCGCCCACGAGAGTTGGAGTAACGACTTGCAGCGCAGTGATACTGAAATTATTTCAGCCCTGGGCGGGATTCGAACCCGGACCGCCGTAGTGGCAGCCGGGAACTCTACCACCGCGCCATCGAGTCGTGTGTGTGTGTGTGTGTGTGTGTGTGATTCTTCATGGTTTTTGACCATAAGCTGGACTCGTGATCGGCAGTTAGTACTCTCTCGGACAAGAGCGGAAAGCTCCTATGTAAACTAGGTGCATATATCAAAACAAAATATATTATGGCAGCAAGTCCCCCCCACCTCTCTCTCTCTCTCTCTCTCTCTCTCTCTCTCTCTCTCTCTCTCTTCCTTTCTTCAACCTTGTACACGTACTTCTAGCTTTTTAAACATTTTCTCTTTATCATAATTTCTATCTATATCTCTCGCTTTCTTCCTTCTAACCCTTGTACTTATAGCATTTAAAAATTTTCCTCTTTACCATTTTCTCTCTCTCGATATATATATATATATATATATATATATATATATATATTTTATATATATATATATATATATATTTTATATATATATATATATATATATATATATATATATATATATATTATATATGCTGGTGTCATCTTCCGCCAACATTTTTCTTACTCCTGACAGCATGTGGTTGCTCACTATGTTGGCAGCCATTTTCAGTTCGCTCAGTCAATCATTGCCACCGTCGATATGGGCCATCATTCCATTTGGTCGTCTACTCTATTTGGCGAAACTCAGTTTTTCGCGGAATGTTTAATTTGCGAACTCGGTTAACGACGTGGGCTTTAATTTAGCGATTAATTTATTCTGTGCCATGTATTTGTTTATTTGTTTGTTTCGCTCTACTCGAATAGTTGCCCCATCTTGCTGGAACCATATGCTGAGGTTGATTAATGAAGAAAAGACACAAATGGCAACCCATCATTGACTTTTGGGTCACATTGTGCAACCATAATATTAATGTTCTCTTATGTTTGTAATAATGTTAAGTGCATCTTATCAACGGCAGTGTTAAATGTTAACACAAGGTTAAGTGTTATGAGTAGCGCAAACGGGACGGAAGACCCGCGTCGGGTCTCGTCGTCAACCACGAAGTCATTCCCTCGAACTCCTCCCGATGTTTTTTGGGTTCTTGAAAGAGACTCCCCAAGATGGCCGACTTCCGGCTTCATGTTTCCATGGCGCGCGCGTAGGTAGCATTACTAAGTTCTACTCTCTCTTCCCCTTTCCCTTTCCTTTCATTTCTCCTTTCCCCATTACCTTCTTCACTTCACTTTCTTCACTTTCTTTTCTTCCCTTCCCCTTCTTCCCTTCCCTTCCCTTCTCTTTCCTTTCCCTCCATCACAAACACTACTTACCTTCATTTTCTGCTCTTCTTCTCCTTTAATTCTCTTCCCTTTACTTCTCATCCCTTTCCTTCCCCTTCCTATAACCTCCCCTCTCTTCTCTTCCCCTCTCCTCTCCCCTCTTCCCCTCCCTTCCCCTCCCCTCCCCTTATAACCCTCGACTAAACCAACATATGAAATACAAAATACTTCACGACAGGATAGAATCTCTGGTAAAGTACAGCCTATAACAACAACCTAATCCCCACTCCTCCCTTCCCTTCCCTTCCCTTCCCTTCCCTTTCTTCTCCTCTCTCCCCTTTCCTCAACCTCTCATCCTTTTCCCCCCTTCCATCATCTCGTTTTTATTTTATTTTATTTTTATTATTAATTCTTTCATTCGTTCTTTACTTTCGTTTTTTCCTTCCCATTTCTTTCCTCCTTTCCCGTCCTTTCCCCTCTCATCAATGTCCAACTCATTCTTCACCCCTTCCCTTACTTTTACCGTTCCATCTCCGTAGCCCATTCCTTCCTTTCTCTGCACATCTTCCTCTCCTCCTCCTCTACCCCTCCTCCCCTTCTTCTCCCCCTCCTCTTCCATATTCCCCTGTTCCATCTCTTCCCTCCTCTGCCCCTCCTCTCTCCTTCTCTCCTGTTCCTCTTCCCATTCCTCTACCCCTTCCCCCTCCTCTCTCCTGTTCCTCTTCCCATTCCTCTACACACTCCCCCTCCTCTCCCCTCTCCTCCACTTCCTTCCTCTCCCCCTCCTCCCCTTCTCCCTCGTCTCCCCATCTCCCACCTTATCTCTCCTCCTCTCCTCCCCTTCTCTCTCCCCTCCTCTCCCCTCTTCTTCCCTCCCCATTCCAAATGCTTTTGGGTCGATCTAAATGCCAAAAGGGGCGAAGAAGAAAAAATCGAAAAAAAGAAAAAATCGAAAAAATAAAAGAAGAAGAAGAAGAAGAAGAAGAAAACCCTAAATAAAGACATGGAAGGGAAATAGTGGAACAGGGATGTTTTATTGAATATATAAGATAAAAACAAGATGGAGACAAAGAATGACAAAGAGGACAGGTAAAGAGATATGTCTTGACATCTTTAAAAAAAAAAAAAAAAAGGAAACGGAGGAAGGGAACATAATTAGAATATTAATCTTCGTTTGCCCTCGTGATATTTCATGTCTGAAGGAGACTTGTAGGCCTCTGTTGTGAACGAAAGTAAAAGAGAAACGAACTAAGATAAAAGAGAAGGGAAGAAGAGAGGCAAAATAAAGGAGAGAATTAATCACAATTTTTGCCCGCCCAATCTTTCGGTAGTGTGGGATGAATGGGAAGGGAGAGGGAGAGTAGGAGTCTGGAGAGGAACTCATTAAAGCTTGAGGGATTTATACATTCATAGAAAGGGATTAACAAGCGCTGCCGCTGGGTCTCGAACCCTTGGCTATACGACTGATTACCACAAGGCAAAGACGTTACCGTTGTACCACGTTGACCGTATAAAAGGAATGATCATAGAGTTCTAGAAATCTAAGGACGGGGATAGAGGTGATGGGAGGGGGGATGGAGTGGGATTTTTATTTTTGGAGGGAAGCTCATTAGTGCTTGTGGGATTTATGGGAGGAGAGAGTTGTTAAGGGAGGAAATAGAGATGAAGATAGGAGAGGGTGATGGAGTGGGATTTTATTTTGGGTGGAGCTCATTAGTGTTAGGAATCTCTGGCTTCCTGGGAGGGAAGGGAAAGATGGAGTTGGGAGTGAGATAGGGTGGGAGATTTTAGGGAGGGGTGGGAGGAAGATGGGGTGGGAATTTAGGGAAATGCTGAGTGCAAGAGGGATTTATGTAACATTGGGGGAAAGGGTTCCAGGGAATAATGGGGAGAGAGAGATGGGATGGGTTATCAATACAAGATGCTTCTGTTGCGGGATACAAGACATCAATACAGATTAGTAACAGAATATATTGGGTCGATTTATTGGCAATTGAACCCAAGATAGATGGAGCTTATGTCTTGCTGTTGGACCAAGATGATGATGAACACCTATGTGTGTATGTACTTAATTGTGTGTGTGTGTGTGTGTGTGTGT
>NC_134796.1:61926569-61939069 GCF_046742065.1 Oratosquilla oratoria | reverse complement strand
ATGGTTCTGTTGTTTTTCTAAAGACAACTTGTTTCGTTTCACACGCACCGACATTTCGCCGTGCTCTCGTATCATCATGGGTGTCTATGGACCCCTTCACACGTGGTCGCGGTCATGACGTGTGAAGTTGTCTATAGACACCCACGATTATTTGAGAAGAGCACGACGTCATGTCGTGGACGGCGCACGGCGAAAAGTCGATCCGTGTGAAACGAGCCCAGGTGACTATTACTTTAGGTGTAGAGTGGTCCAGCATGCAGACGATGATAGAACATCGGTTTATATCGCAGTTAATCTAAGACATCCGATGAGTTTAAAGCTCAAGGGGATGAAGAAGAGGAAGCCGAACTCTTCCAGAAGAGGAAGAAGTTCAAAAGAAAGAAAGAAAAAAAAAATCAAAAGAAAGAAAGAAAAATCAAAATGGTTTACCTCGGGTACGGCTGAAGAAGAATGCGTATTAAGCGGCCAGGGAAAGGAGGAGGAGGAGGATGGGGAGAATGAGGAAAAGGAGAAGGAGGAGGGGAAGGGGGAAGGAGGAGTAGGATGAGAAGGGGGAGAAGGAGGAGAAGAAAGAGGAGGAGTAGAAGGAAGAGAAGGGGAGAAGGAGGAGGAGGAGAAGGAAGCGGAAGAAGAGGAGAAGTGCAAGAAGGAGTAGAAAGAAAAGGAGGAAGAGGAAACTGGGGAGAAGGAGGAGGGGAGAAAGAAGAGGAATAGGAGGAAGCAGAAGAGGAGGAGAAGAGGAGGCGGAGGAGTAGAAGTAGGAGAAGGAAGAGGAGTAGAACAAGGAGAAGAGGGGAAAGGAGGAAGCAAAAGAGGAGTAGAAGGAGGGGGAGGAATAAGAGGAGTAGAAGAAGGTGTAGGAAGAGGAGAAGGAAGAAGAGGAGTAGAAGAAGAAGGAGATATAGGAAGAGGAAGAAGAGGAGTAGAAGAAGAAGGAGATATAGGAAGAGGAAGAGTAGAAGGAGAAGAAGGAGGAGGTGTAGGAAAAGGAGAAGGAGGTTGAGGAAAAGGAAGAAGAGGAGTAGAAGGAGAAGTAGTTATAGGAAGAGGAGAAGGAGGAGTAGAGGGAGGAGGTGTAGGAAGAGGAGAAGGAGTGGGATGAGGAGGAGGAGAAAGGAGAAGGAGAAGGATTAAGGCTTGAACATTTGTTTGATGCATTCCGGTGATGGATCGCCCTCGGGAGGGGAACAATAAAGAGGGCCCGATAGAAGAGGCATCAAGGGGGAAGGTGGGGGGGTGGGCGAGTTTCGGGGGCGAGCCGTGTTTTCGGCAGTGAGGAATGGTTGCCAATTACACAAAACTTCACGAAGCGACGCCTCGGAAGATTTTGGCGGGATTTTTTTTTTTTTTATTTTTTGTCAACTTCGTGCGTTTACCCGTCTTTGGATTCGTTTCTCTCTCTCCCTCCCTCCCTCCCTCCCTCCCTCCCTCCCTCTCTCTCTCTCTCTCTCTGTTTCAGTATCTGTCTCTCAGTCTTTCTCTCTCTCCCTTTCTCCCTGCCTCCTTTTCTACCTTTCGCTCTCTGTCTCTATCTCCCTTTCTCCTTTCCCTCTCACTCTCTTTCTCTCTCTCTCTCTCTTTCCCTTTCTTCCTTTCCCTCTTTCCCTCCCACTCTCTCGCTTCTCCCTTTCCTTCCCCCCCCTCTCTCTCTCTCTCTCTCTCTCTCTCTCTCTCTCTCTCTCTCTCTCTCTCTCTCTCTCTCTCTCACCCCACACCACCCTCCATCCCATGCTCCACCATAGCCATAGATTCTTTCTTTCCCTCCTTCCGTTTTTTCTTGTATGCCTTAGTATCTCTCTCGCTTTCTCTTTCTGTTTTTCCTCCTCCGCCATTGTCCGCTCCTCTCCTTTTTTCCAACCTATTTTTCTCCCCCCCCTTTTTTTTTTTTTTTTTTTTTTTTTTTTTTTTTTTTTTTTTTTTTTTTTTTTTTTTTTTTTTTTTTTTTTTTTTTTTTTTTTTAAACCTTTCCCATAGTTGTTCTTCGCGGGCGGCCATGCGGAAAAAAGGAACTTCGTTTTCTGTTCGGCCGTTGAGGAGCGGAAGTTGAAAACCGTTCCGGTTCTTGAGGCGAGTGGAGGCTTCTTGCATCTGAATGGAACCGCTAGAATATGGAACCCGGCTAGAGAAATTAGAAACCTAGATATATATATATTTTTTTTTATCAGGTAGAGAGAGGTTTAGGGGAGAGGGAATCTTGAAAAGACAGTTTCTCTCAATCTGTTCCTAGTTCTAGAAAATCTAGAGAAGTAACTTACAGTTTGACTTTATATGATAATATGGGAAAAAGTCTTTGGTAATAGAAAACATTGCTTATGAAATTACTTATGTAATCATGTAATTGCTTATATAATTATGTTCATTTATGTAAATACATGACAATTGCCGAAAAGGAATATTATTCACATAATACATTTTGTATATATATATATATATATATATTACACATGGGTATGGAAAAGATAACACAAAAGGCAGTAGAAGCAGCATACATAAACACAGGAAACGGCAACCACAGGGAAGGATTTATTAACTTAGCATGAAACACAGCAGAATTAGTCATTACAGACACTTGGAAAGACTCTAGATATCCCACAAGATGACCCAAATGATTATATATGTGTGTGTGTGTGTGTTGTTACAAGTGAAGGGGTGACTTTAATATATCCTACAGCGATATATAATCGAAAAAAATTTCCTTTAAGCGAATTATACTTGTTAGGAGCAAAATGCCTGTTCATGTTGTAAGTTCACATACAATTAACACTTTTTTAAAAAACGTTTAGATAAATATACGGGATCCAACCCCAATCTAACTTATTTCTCAGCATCCTGAGCTCGTAAACTTAAGTCCGTGGTTCAACACGGTAACGCATTTCATATAAATTTTCCTCAGATTAAAAACAGACAATTCTGTGCAACTGAGCAGGCGAATTGGGGGTCACAAGGGGGTAAAGGTCCATTGAGACAGCCTTCAGGCTTGAGTCCGCCACCTGTAGATGCAATTGCCTGTTATCCATATCAGGAACAGAATGCACAAAGGTCGTCACAGTATTGACGGGGTTAACCGGTTCCGCTGTTTACACCAATACATCTGTTGCTGTTTTCATCTCCTTTGTATTCCTACGTAAATTCGCTTGTTGGTAGCTAAACGGAATGTAGCATGTTATACCTGCCGCCAAGTGATTTTATTACAGCTGAAGGAGATCCTCGCAGCTTCAGAAGTTGAGGAAAAAATGACTAATGACCTGTGGTTCCCGAACTATCTTATATGACTCCCCGTTTTTGCTTCCAGCAGACCTGCAAGCCCCAGCCCCCACCTTTTTTTGATTTATATTAAAACTGTATATTTTTTCTATTTATATCTTAACACTTACCAAACAATAGAAAACGGGCTGGGTGACTGATAGTACTATACTTTGCACGTACGTAACGATAGGTACTTGTTCTTGGAATTGTTTCATTATTTTTTATTAAACTAATTTTTTTGAGGAGATGAATTCACGCCCCCCCCACGCCTCCCTGGGGGGGGAGCGACGCCCCCTAGTTTGACAACCACTGTGGTTGAGGACTGGTCTTAAAGATACATTTTGTTCGGTGCTGTTTCACTCAACGATGCTCGTCAAACGATTGTCTAGAGCACCAGTTCTTTGGTTTTTAACGACTAGCGCAGTCACGCGAAGCATAACAGCCCCATCGTTCAAAAACAAAGAATTAGTGCTCTAGACATGGTTCTCAAACTGTGTTCCGCGGAACCCCAGGGTTCCATGAAGACCTTTCAAGAGTTCCGTGGCAAAAAATTATAATCATTTATTCATTTGAACAGGAATGAATAAAGTGAAATACGAAAGTGACGAAATCTTTTGTATTTGACGAGAGAGAGAGGGGGACTGTACGAGTGTACGACTATATATTCTCCGTGTTGGTGACGGTTAGTCTTAAATCTTTTTAAGTCTGTCAAAAAAGTCTGTTAAAAAAAAGGTAAGAATTGTGATGCTGAGTACTGTACTAAACTTTGTACTTTCATTTAGTCGTGTGTGTGCGTGTATTCACCTCGCGTACCTACTCGCTGCTAGGTGAACAGGAGACAAAGTGTTGTGTGTGTGTGTGTGTGTGTGTTCAGGGAGAGTTCCATATATGTTGGGGTGGGTCCATGTACATTTGATGAGGGGGTCGGTTGTTGGGGGTGAAAGGGTTCCATTAGATTGAAAAGTTCGAGAACAACTGCTCTAGAATCTCTAGGCTTTTTTTTTTTTTTTTTTTCTTCTTCTACAACCAGACCAACCATCCAGATTTCCCCCATCATGGCAACACATACTATGACTATTTACTAATTTGTTCTAACTATTTACTCATTTATTTTAAAAATGTACAAATATGTTGATAAGCATATACTTTAGTTACATAGTGAACTACACCGCCCATATACAACAGGCATTCTCTCTCTCTTTCTCTCTCTCTCTCTCTCTATCTCTCTCTCTCTCCTCTCTCTATCTCTCTCTCTCCTCTCTCTCTCCTCTCTCTCTGTCCTCTCTCTCTCTCTCTTCGGGCATGAGAAAATCCATCTGATATTATTTTTATTGCCAATAGGCAGTGTATATCCCCCCGGTAGCTTCAAATTTCCCCCCAGGGGAAAATTTCCCCCGTTTGGGAAATGCTGCTCTAGACAATCATTTGACGAGTTTTGTTGAGCCATGAACGATAATCGTTGAACGATAATCGCACCGAGCAAAAAACGTAATATGGTTGTTACCGGAAAGACTTGTTATGGTCTGTGGCTTTCCTCCGCTTCTGTCCTAATGGACAATCTCTCAGCTCCCACGAAGAACGTGATGATGATGATGATGATGGTAATGGGTTTGTTTATTGTGACGTGATGCGTCGATAATGTTGGGTTTGTTTATTGTGATGTGATGCTTTGATGGTGATGAGTTTGTTTATTGTGATACGATGCGTTGATGGTCTGTTTATTGTGATGTGATGCGTTGATGGTGATGAGTTTGATTATTGTGATACGATGCGTTGATGGTCTGTTTATTGTGATGTGATGCGTTGATGGTGATGGGCTTGTTTATTGTGATGTGATGCGTTGATGGTGATGGGCTTGTTTATTGTGATGTGATGCGTTGATGGTGATGGGCTTGTTTATTGTGATGTGATGCGTTGGTGGTGAGGAGTTTGTTTATTGTGATGTGATAGATTGACTGGGATGGATTTTATTATTGTCATACGAGGTGTTGATGGTGTTGTGTTTGTTTATTGTGATGTGATGCGTTGATGGTGATGAGTTTGTTTATTGTTATGTGATGCATTGGTGGTGTTGGGTTTGTTTATTGTTATGTGATGCGTTGATGGTGATGAGTTTGTTTATTGTGATATGATGCGTTGATGATGTTGAGTTTGTTTATTGCGATGTGATGTGTTTATGGTTATGAGCTTGTTTATTCTGTTGTGATGCGTTGATGGTGATGAATTTGTTTATTGTGATGTGATAGATTGACTGATGGGTTTGTTTATTGTGATGTGATGCGTTGATGGTGTTTTTCTAAACATCACCACAGGGTAATTTCTCTCTCTCTCTCTCTCTCTCTCTCTCTCTCTCTCTCTCTCTCCATGGTTATATGAGATCTCGGTTTTTGCCTATACAGAATAGGCTTTTCAGACTTTTGAGTGATTTTCTCAATGATTATAATAGTGAAAGTCGTAGTAAACTTTTCATTTTTTTTTTCATTTTCATCATTGTAATTTCTATCAATGTTGTTTCCAGTTACGTTTAATTCTGTTATTCCATAATTCTTTTTTCTATCATTATTATTATTATTATTATTATTATTATTATTATTGTTATTATTATTTATTATATATTTATCTTTTGGGGGGGCACGGTCTTGTCTATATTCGTCTCTTTTCTCTTTTTTTTTTGCTCTCTCTCTCTCTCTCTCTCTCTCTCTCTCTCTCTCTCTCTCTCTCTCTCTCTCTCTCTCCTTCTTCCTTTCCTTCCTCTTTCCACCCATCCTCCCCCTCTTCCTCCTTTCCTTCCTCCCACCTCTTCCCCCTTCCCCTCTTCCTTCCATTAAGCATTTAGTTTCCTCACCCATTCTCTTTCCCTCCTTCCCCCTTTCCCCCTTTCCCTCTTCCTCCCTTCCTCCCCTTCCCCCTTCCTCCCTCTCCCTCTTCCCCTTTCCCCCTTCTCCCTTCCCCCTTCTCGTTTCCCCTTCCCCCTCTTCCTCTTTCCCCCTTCCTCCCTTTTTCCTTCCCCTCTTCCCCTTTCCCCCTTCCCCCTTTCCCACTTCCTTCCCCTTACCCCCTCTTCCCCTTTCCCCCCTCTTCCCATTTCCTTCTTCTCCCTTCCCCCTTTCCCACTTCCTCCTCGTTTCCTCCCTTCCTCTTCCCCTTTCTTCCCCTTTCCTTCCTCTTCCCCCCTCTTCCCCTTACTCCTCCCTCCTCCCTTTCCCCCCCTTCCCCCTTTCCCCTTCTTCCCCTTTCCCCCTCTTCCCCTTTCCCCCCTTCCCCCTTTCCCACTTCCTTCCCCTTTCCCCCTCTTCCCCTTTCCCCCTTTCCCCTCTTCTCCCTTCCCCCCCTCACATGACATGAGGGATCTTGTGTAATGGATCGAAACATTGGGAGCCCCAGTATGGGGAGGGGGAGGGGGAGGGGGGAGGGGGGGAGGCTCAATGGAAGAATAGATGTCATACAATAAGCGGACATATTGTAGTAACGGGAAATGTATTAAGATAAAAGAGAAGAAATATACCCCCATTCTCTCTCTCTCTCACTCTCTCTCTCTCTTTCTCTCTCTCTTTTTTTCATTTGTAAAATACTGAC
This sequence comes from Oratosquilla oratoria, assembly GCF_046742065.1. Classification (NCBI taxonomy): domain Eukaryota; kingdom Metazoa; phylum Arthropoda; class Malacostraca; order Stomatopoda; family Squillidae; genus Oratosquilla; species Oratosquilla oratoria. The sequence goes on along the minus strand of NC_134796.1, from coordinate 61,932,247 downwards.
GTCATAAATTTGAGAAAGCTTAGGTGGGGTGGGGGGTGGAGATATATATTTTTCTTTTTCCTTTTTTCAGTTTATTTTTTATTATTTTTTATCATCTATTTTTATTTATTTATTAATTATTATTACTTTTTATTTAAAGGGTGATAAATTAGGAAGAATGGTTCCACGTTTAATCGAAATTCAGTAAATGGAAATGGAATTCCGGTGTTAAAAGACAGTAATGAAGATTGGGCCTCTCGGTGGTGTCTTTGACAGAATGTGGGTGGGTGGGTGCCTACTGTAGTCGTTGCAGACTCCCTCGACCTGGATACAGATGACCTCAAATGAATAAAATCGCCTGGCGGCAACTAGGGTAAAACTCTCAAATTTATTTTGAGAAGAAATGTTTTTTATTTATATATATATATATATGATGAAGGTGGAAAAAGAAGTCACGGGTCTATGTACCAACATATATATATAATTTTTTTTTTTTTTTTTTTTTTTTTATAATAATTCAGTCGAGGAACACTTCTAACAGTCTCAGTGCTCTTCCTCCCTCCCACCCCCCATATAAATAAATAAATAAAGATAAGTTAATTAAAAGAAAACCAATATTTGTACTTTATTATAGCTGTCGCCAGGTGATTTTTATTCGTCTGAAGAAAACTCCATAAAGGTCTGAGGTCTCCTTAGTTAAAAAAAAAAAAAAAAATCCAGTCTCACTCGACGTCATTGCAGTCTTCCGTACCTTTTATAAGCAGGCAAGGTCATCATATTAAGACAGCAGGGCAGGAGTCGCAGTAATGGATTCAAATTGGACAAATTTTGGTTTAAGGAGTAAATAGGCAAGAACTGGTTTACTAACAGAGTGGTTAACGAATGGAATAAACTTAGTAACCATGTAGCTACAAAGTCCTCTGTCAGAGGCATCGTCCTAGCCTTCCAATAGGGGGGGAGTTTGTGACGTTAAACCATATCATCATCACCATGTAGTGAGCGCTGAAGTAATTGGTTGTTTTAAGAGAACATTAGATAACTTTATGGATTGGGATGACAGGTGGTAAGGGACATGGAACTGCCTAGTGTAGGCCTTATGGTCTCTTGCAGTCTCCTCCATTCCTTTGTGCTTATGTATGTTACAGAACTGTTAAATCACTTACTTGTATCTGATCATTTTATTTGATATATCTTCTACAGTTCACTATATACACAGTTAAACAAGCAATCATGATATGCATGTATGATCCTCACTCCACTCCGAGGAAGAAGTAGAAGAAGAGGAAGAAGAAGAGGAGAAGGGGGAAGAGGAGGAAGAGCATATGCAACATATAATACATTTCATTTCTGAAATCTTCGTCTACATTTCACTGTATACACATTTAAACCAGTGCACATTATATACATATACGCATTGCTCATTTCAGATATCGTCTACATTTCATACACATTTAAACAAATGCACTATATATAAATATATATGTATATATATATATATATATATATATATATATAAAATACATTATGTTTCAGAAACTTTCGTCTATATTTCATAATGTACACATATAAACCAATGCACAGCATATAGATATACGCAATGCTCATTTCGCCCCTTCTAACACGCACGCAAGTTCGCTATAGGGCTTCCCACGCCAACTCGTATTCTCAAACAGAACCAAGCTTGACACGCCACTCACACGATGACACTTCGTGCCTAGGCTTTCGCATGACACACACGAAACACGGGGCAGCTCTTTCGCTACCAGGACGTGTCACACAAAGAGAACATCTTCAAACAACGTCACTTGTTCTGACACGTGTCACAAGTTCCGCCGACTCCCGTGTCACTGGACGTACGCCTGTCACCTGACACGCACATGTCACCAAACAAACACCTTTTTCGTTTCACACGTATCGACTCTTTGACGTGCGCCGTCCACGGCACGACGTCGTGCTCTTAAATAACCATGGCGGTCTAAGGACGCTTTCATTTATCACAACCACGACCATGTGCGAAAGGTTCCGTGCACGGCGAAAAGTCGATAAGTTTGAAACGAGCCTCATGGAATCTAATGAACCATGCCCTTGGTCCAACTCGCTGGCGGTGGGTTTGAACAAACGTCACCTCGATCTCCGCCGCAAGTAGCGACGCTCTAACCCGCTCGGCCAGCAAGCATCCATAGATACACATAAAAAAGAACACCCAAAAGTGTTCTTGGTGAATAGAAAGGTTTGGTGTTAACCGCAACATAGTCTTCAGAGGGAACATTGGGCCTTCTTCAGTTAACCAAGAATATTTCTAATGCATTTGTCCTCTGCGGTAACCATCTTAATCTAATTGGAAATATATATATATATATATATATATATATATATATATATATATATATATATATATAAATGTAAATGTACATATACATTTATATATATATATATATATATATGTGTGTGTGTGTGTGTGTGTGTGTGTGTAAATATACATATACATTATATATATATATACATTATATATATACATATATTATATAAATATATATATAAAAATATATATACATGTATATATATATATATATATATATATATATATATATATATATATATATATATATATATATATATATGATTGACGTAGAAGAATAAGAGAAATATGGAGACCAGGAACAATGGCGAGTGTTCTGGACTACAACATAAAGAGCAGAAGAATGATAAAAAGTAAGAAAGAAGAGGCAAGAAGGGGAGAGAAAGGGGAGGGGGTTAAGTGATAATAAACTTGATAATAAGAATACAAAAAAATTCAAATCCTAATATTTCATAATTCTCTAGAACTAAGAAATTATTCTAGTTATGTCGATTTTTTGATGTGGACTTTTATCTTAGTAATCTTCTCATTATACCAGAAATGAGGATAATCTCTGAAAAAGGATCTTCTTAGATTAGAAATTAGGAACGAAAACTAGAAATAGGAGGGGTTCTTTCGTTCGCGAAACGAAGAGAAACGCGAAGCAAAGCGAAGCAAAGCAAAACCTTTACTGTGGATGGGTGGGTGGGTGGGTGGGGGTGGGCACTTAGATTTATAACATGATTTGTTTTGTCATACATGGCGTGGAATTTCTATTGAAATATCCTGGGTACAACTGGGAGAAAAATGAATTTATGTATACACGACACGCGCGCGCGCGCACACACACACACACACACACACACACACACACACACACACACACACACAGAAACAGTCACACAGAAACAGTCACACGTAGGGGCAAAAGATATACATACACACACTTACATACAACACACATGCACACATACACACACACATACACATACAAATACATACAGAGAAACAGTTGCACGTAGGCGCAAAAGATATACATATATACGTATATGCAACAAACGCACCGACGCGCGCGCGCGCACACACACACACACACACACACACACACACACACACACACACACACACACACACGCACACACATACACGCACATATACAACACGTATCCACACACACATACACAGAAACGCTGCCACATGCAGGCGCAAAATATATTCCTTAACACACACACACACACACACACACACACACACACACACACACACACACACACACACACACACACACACACACGTACTCAAACGCATATATCCTCGAGACAGTATAATATGATTACTTTAGACAAATGGAGTCAAATTAAAGGTTTCATCTACAAAGTCGGCCATGTTGAAATTGTCAACACGCTACAAAGGTACAAATAAGTGAATAAATTAATTGATAAATGAATAAGTAAATAAATAATTCACAAAGCTACATAGAATAAGTTACAAGAGGAGATGGCATCAATCAAGATCAAAAGATGAGCGTAATCAAATGGTATTAAATAAATGAATAAATAAATAAATGAATAAATAGATGAATAAATAAGTAAATGAATATATTAATAGATACATAAATAAGCGTTGTCAGATAAAATTTCGACAGATAAAAGAAACGCCCATGATCATATAAGGGTACAAGGTACAGTAAACTCGGATACACACACACACACACACACACACACACACACACACACACGACTCGGTGGCGCCGTTGGTAGAGTCCCAGACTGTCAGTATGGCGGTATCGGCGGTACCTGGTTCGAATCCTGCCCAGGGCTGAAATTATGTCAGTATCGCTGCGCTTCGAGTCGTTACTCCAACTGTCGTGGGCCGGGAGTTGGGTGTAGCATTACCCATAGAGCGGTCATACGACCTCTGAGCTCTCTTCTGGGAGGGAAATAGCTGTCGATGACGTGATCCAAAGACCAATGTGAATCACACACACACACACACTCACACACACACACACACACACACACACACACACACACACACACACACACACACACACACACACACCAAGAAGAAAAAGAGACGATCTATTGGCCAATTACAGAATCTTGAAAGACATGGAAGTCCTTGACAGAGAAGACTTTTTAAAGTTGGATGGAAGAAAAACAAGGGGACATGAAAAGAAACTCAAAAAGGATAGTTATAGAAGCGATCTGGAAAAAAAAAAACATTTTCCACGCAGAGTGGTGAATGTCTGGAAGAAATTGGACGAAACACCTCGAGCATAGCTCCCCTTCCCGTATAATACAACTAGGTACAACTAGGTAAATACACACGCACACACACACACACACACACAAACACACACAAACACACACACACGCAAAGGTCCCTGTGATGTGTATGTATTTCATCATTGAACAGATACAAAGCTACTTTTAAGTTACTACAGAAACTACAAGTTCACTTACTGTCGCGTCAAACAACATTTGCCCTTTGTACCTGTGAAGTCTGATTAAGTCTAGAGATTGTCTTCACAAAGCTGTCGATCCCTTTCTTAGGGTGATCGGGAGTTGGGGGACTTCAGTACCCCAACACCAACAGTAACCCCAACACCAACAGTAACACCAACGATGTAATCAGCACTAACACTACAAACATAAACAGCACCACCACTATCACCACCACCTCCACCTCCAATACCTTTCCCTTCCTCCTCCCCTCCATTCCCTTCGTTTCCCTTACCTTCCTTCTTACCTCTCCTCCCTTCCCTTTCCTTCTACTTCCCTCTTCCCCCTTTCATTCCCCCTTCCCTCCCTTTCCCTCCCCTCTCTTCTTCTCTATTTCCTTTCTTTCCCTTCCCTCTCCCCCTTACCTCCCTTCCTCTCCCGTTCCTTCCCCTCCCCTCCCTCTTTCCTCCATTCACTTCATTACCCTTCCCCTTTCCCTCCCTTCCTTCTTTCCCCTTTCTTCCCTTTCCCTTCCTTCCACACTCCCCCATTCCCTTTGTTTCCCTTCCCCTCCCCTTCCTTTCCCTCCCTTCTCGCCCCTTCCTCCATCCTTCCTATCTCCGCCGTTCCCCTCGTTTCCCCTTCCCCCTTCCGTCCTCCAATCGTCAGCCTCATAAGGCTCATTATCAGCCTCAATAAAGCCTCAGCCTCCTCCTCCTCCTCCTCCTCCTCCTCTTTTTTTTTCACCATCCTGCGAGCGTCATTAGCATTAGCATCGCCATTAGCAATGACGATGCATGATGCATTCAAACATTCGGGCCAATTGCACAGTCATGCACGGAGTGTGTGCATGAAGAAGGCTGAAACCGTGTGTGTGTGTGATTGACCATGGTCTTGGATCACGTGTTGGACTCGTG
>NC_134796.1:61899069-61921569 GCF_046742065.1 Oratosquilla oratoria | reverse complement strand
TATCAGGTTTAGGCAGAAATAAGAGCAATCAAATCTCATGCCATTTCTCATAGCTTAGCGGCCCACAATCGCGAAAAAGGAAGTCGCGAAAAAAAGAATCCACGAAATTGATGTAACACCCGAACGCGAAAAAAGATGTCGTTAAATTTGTGTAACACCTTTCGCGAAAAAAATCTTGCGAAATTTATGTAACAACTAGGTGGAATAAAAAAACGAATTTTGGTGACGCTAAATGTGATTTATGTAACTTTAAATGTGAGGGAAAGAAAAGGAGTTTATGTAACACTACACCCGAAAAAAAATACAAAAATCACGTAATACATTACGCGAGAAAAAGTTGCGTGACGATAAACGCGAAAAAAGAAGTCGCGAAATTCGTGTAATGCCAGACACAGAAAGTCACGCAGTTTACGTAACATTTTATAAAATAATTATACAGATAGTAATGATAATAATGATGATAATGATAATAATAGTAATCGTGTAACCCAAAACATACAAAAAATATAAATAAAATAATTTTTGTAAAACTAAAACGCGAAAAACCAAGTACAGAATCCCATATAAAACAGCCACAAACAGATCACGTGCACGACCGATCCACGTGCTCGACATCGACATTGAGACACAAACCTTCACGGCCAATAAATCGACCTCAATGTCCCGCGGTTCTTGGTTGTTGGCGGTCACCGTGGCCAAGTCGCCTCCCCACTTCATTGTCGCCTTCGTCGACGTGGGTTGGGGGCGACGAGGCGCCGCGCAGGCCGGAAATGTCGAGGAAATGACGATGACTTAGCAGCTTCTTGTTACTACCGGCGAAGGAGACAGAGGTGCTGTTGAATATTATTCTGCCTCCTCATATATATATATAATATATATATATATATATATATATATATATATATATATATATATATATATATATATACCTGTGAATGCTTTTATGTGTATGTATGTCTTTACCTAATTGTAGTACACAGGAAAAGAGCAATGCTCGTGAGGTCCTGTCTCTTGCTCTCCATTGATCATACCTAGCTTCAAAGAGTGTGTGTGTGTGTGTGTGTTTATTTACCTTCTTTGTATTTACCTAGTATAGCATACTTGAAAGGAACTACTCTCTTTGTATCTTGTCTTTTATTTTCCAGTAATCATTTCTAGTTATAGGTTTTATGTATGGTTCCAGTGTGTGTGTGTGTGTGTGTGTGTGTGTGTGTGTGTTTGTGTGTGTGTGTGTGTATGTGTGTGTGTGTTTGTGTGGTCTCTTATTCTCCTGTGACCATTTCTTGTTATAGAAATAGATTAAACGTGTGTGTGTTTGTGTTCTCTTATTCTCCAGTGATAATTTCTAGTTATAGAAATGGTTCAAACGTGTGCGTGTGTGTGTGCGCGCGCGCGTGTGTGTGTTGCCAAAATGTGTACACATACACCCCGTCTTAAAACAGCCACATTCGGGATTTCGGTTTGTGTTCACAAACATGCCTCCGTGTTCATGAACATAAACAAACCCCGTTTGGGCCTAAGCACCATTGTATCTCTTTTGATTGTTTAGCTGTATAATCGCATTCGTGTGATTATGTAAAATTCACCAAATAATTATGGTTAATTATCTTTTTTCTTAATTGCAGGTAAGCTTGATGATGCTGGTCGTAGGAAATGAGGCTGATACAAACGCCCCACGTAGATGGATTCAGGTAACCTGTTTTTAATTAACTTAAGCTTACAACTGGCAGATATTGTTTACATATGTGAGAAGCGTAACAAGAATAGGAAAAAATACACGATTTTCCACAGGAAGAAGTATTACAGGGGGAAAATGCACTGAAATCGGTTACAATTATTGAAAAAATCGCTAGAATTGGTAAAAATATAGTGACAGTAAAACACACACACACACACACACACACACATCCCCACACACACATGGCGCAGTGGTAGCGTTCGCGGTCGCCACTTCAGCGGTCCGGGTTTGAATACCGCCCAGGGCTGAAATTATTTCAGTATCACTAAGCTGGGAGTCGTTACTCCAACTCTCGTGGGTGGGGAGTTGGAGGTGTGTATGCGTGTAAGGTCACAGCATTACCCATAGATCGGTCATATATGAGCTTTGAGCTCTCTTGCGGTAGGGCAATAGCTGACGATCACGAGCCCAACACGTGATCCAAGACCATGGTGAATCACACGCACGCACACATACACACACACGCGCGCGCATACACACACACACACACACACACTGGACGAAACAATAGTGTGTGCAAAAACTCTACACGAATTTATGATTAAACTAGACACTGCGAGATACAAAGACGGGACATCACGAGCGTAGTTCCCCTTCCCGCAAGATACAACTAGGTGAATACACACACACACACACACACACACACACACACACACACACACACACACACACACACACACACACACACACACACACACACACACACACACAGAAATAAGTCACAACTTTGTCTAGGAAGAAATCCCCATTAGGGAAAAAATAATAAATTTTGGCAAGAAAAATAGAAATATTGATAATGACAATTTTGCATAGAAAAAAAAAAACAGTAAAAGTAAAATTTTATTTAAATGCCGTAGACAATGAAAACAACAAGAAAAACATCTTAAAACTTATGTAGGTCATCTCAGGTCATCTCAACTTGACCTGTCCGTATTGGACATCAGGTCACGTAGCTGACCTTAATCCATTCCATATACATGTTAATCATACAAAAAAATCTTTTATATATACTTTTTTTTTTTTTTTTTTTGCAAACAATACTTGTTCATTTTCCAGCGGTTATTTATGTTATTACTCTTCTGAGTCTGATTGACATGTAATCCTCTTAAAAATAATGAATTATTGATATTGTGTGTGTGTGTGTGTGTGTGTGTGTGTGTGTGTGTGTGTGTGTGCATTATTCCCACCATTGATCTCTCCATTCTCCTCTTTGCACTTCTTAGCTTTGTCTCCATCACCTTTGTCAGTTTCCATGTCTTCTCACATACGTAGATTATAGCTGGTGTTGCACGCTGATTGTAAATGCAATGTTTCAGACATATAGGTAGAGCCTCTCAAGTTGTTCTTTTATTTATAAATTTTTCAACTAATTGTGATAAACCTTTTAGTTGTTTTCTCGCAATTCTCCTCTTGGTCTTCTTGAAATACACAGAGAAACATTTTATTGATAAGAAATCTGATAATTTTTGCCTTATCGATAATTTTTTTTTTTTTTTTTTTCGGCCAACACCTGTCCTATCGCACCTGCTAACTTATCACACCTGTCTACGTATCCTGTCACCCGTCACGCCATCTGTCACCTATACCTGTCACTAATCACATCACCTAACAGTCACCCGTCCCCATTTCCTGTCTCCCCCCCGTCACACTCTGCCTGTCAACCATACCCGTACCTGAATCAGTGTACAAATGTAAGATCCTGTCTCCTCCTTTCCCCCGGGGTCTCTTCTCCCACCCACCCCCTCCCTCCCCCTTCCGCCTACACCTGCTCCTCCTCCTCCTCCTCCTCCCACCCTCCTCCTCCCACCTTCCCCGTCTTCCTCCTATTCCTCGTACCCTCCTCCTCCTCCTCCCACTATCCTCTTTCCCTCATCCACCCTTCTCCTCCCATCTTCTTCCCCGTCCTTCTCCTATTCCTCACACCCTCCTCCTCCTCCTCCTCCTCCTCCTCCCACCCTCCTCCCTGTCCTGCTCCTCCCATTCTTCTCCTCCTCGTCCCACTCTCCTCGTCCCCCCAACTACTCTTCCCACCTTTCCCCTTCTCCTCCTCCTCCTCCTTCATCTTCGTCTCATCCTCCTCCTCCTCCTCGTCCCACTCTCCTTATCCCAAACCACCTACTCCCACTCTCTTTCTCCTCCTCCTACCCCCACTCTCCTCCTTCTCTTCCTCCTCCTCCCCACCTTCCCCCTCCTCCATCTCCTTCCCACCTTCCCTCTCCTCCTCCCTTTTCTTCCACCTCCTCCAACTCCATGTCCTCCCCTTCTCGTTCTCTTCCTCCTCCTGCTTGTCCTCGATCACAACCGTAGTTTCCTCCTCCTCCTCCTCCTACCCTACTCCACCCACCCTTTTCCCCTTCCTCCTACTCCTCCCATTCACCTCTTCCTCCTCCTCCCCTCTTCCTCCTCCTACCCACCTGTTCCTCCTTCTCCCACCCTCCTCCTCCATCTCCTTCCCCTTCTCGTCATCCTCCTCATCCTCCCACCCCTCTCCTCCTCCCACCCTCTTCCCCCTCTTCCTCCTACTCCTCCCACCCTCTTCCCCCTCTTCCTCCTACTCCTTCCACCCTCCTCCTGCTGCTACCACTCTTCTCCTTGTCCATCATCTTCTTCTCCTCCTCTTTCTTCTCCTCCTCCCCTCCTCCTCCCACACTCCTCCCTCACCCTCCTCCTCCTCCTCCCACACTCCTCCTCCACCCTCCTCCTCCTCCTCCTCCGTCGTTTGGCCAAGGTTGACCTCACAGCTACCTGACAGAACTGACCGCCGCTAACCGTCCGTCCCACTTCCCTACTTCTGTCTATACCGCCAATTTCCTGCGACGCACACACACACACACACACACACACACACACACACACACACACACACACACACACACACGCACGCACTACGGCGGTCTGAGTTCGAATCCCGCCAGGGCTGAAATAATTTCAGTATCGCTGCGCTGCGAGCCGTTGCTCCAACTCTCGTGGGCGGGGAGTTGGGGGGTGAGTGTAAGGTCACAGTATTACCTATAGATCGGTCATATATGATCTCTGAGCTATCATCCGGGAGGGAAATAGTTGTCGATCACGAGTCTAACACGTGATCCAAGACCATGGTGAATCAAACACGCTGCGAGCCGGTACTCCAACTCCCTTGGGCTAGGAGTTGGGTGTGCGTGTAAGGTCACAGCACTACCCATAGATCGGTCATATAGGAGCTCTGAGCTCTCATATCCGGGAGGGTAATAGCTGTCGATCACGAGTCCAACACGTGGTCCGAGACCATGATGGTGAATTACACACGTCTAAAGGATGTGATGAAATAGTTTTCAATACTAAGCTTAGAAGGTAATGTATCCCAAACTGGGACAATACATGAATTCAAATCTAAATATAATAATTGGAAATCAAGATTAAGTTGAAACTGTACATGAATTTGAGATCTCTTTCTCCTCCTCCTCCTCCTCCTCTCCTCCTCCTTACTTCCTCCTCCTCCTCCTCCTTACTTCCTCCTCCTCCTCCTCCTCCTTTCCTCCTCCTTACTTCCTCCTCCTCCTCCTCCTTCCCTCGTCCTTCCACCCCTCCATCTCCTCTTCCTCCTCCTCCTGCTCCCTGCCCTCCTCCTACTCCTTCATCTTTTTCTTCCTCCTCCTCCTTCATCTTCATTTTCTTCCTCCTCCTCCACCCCTACTCCTGCTCCCTACCTTCTTCCGCTCTCCACCTCCTGCTCCTCTTCTTCCTCTTCCTCTTCTCCTTCCATGCCATCAGCTTCCTCTCACTGGTCAACGTTATGAACTCTTGATTCGCTTCTGCTTCATATTTTCTTTCCAGAATCACTTTCCTCCTCCTCCTCCTCCTCCTCCTCCATCTCCTTTTTTCTCTTCCCCTCCTCCTCTTCCTCCTCCTCCTTTTTTCCCTTTTCCTCCTCCTCCCCCCTTCCCCCTCTTCCTCCACTCCTCTTCTCTCTCTTTCCTTCTCCTCCACTCTTTTCCCCTCCTCCTTCCACCTCCCCATCCTCCTTCCTCCTCCCCCTCCTCTCTCCCCTCTTTCCCCCTCCTGTTCTCCCTTCTTTTCTCCCTTTTCCTCCTCCTCCTCCCCTCAATCTTCCTCCTTCCCCCTCCCCCTCGTCTTTCACTCCTCTTCCCCCTCTTTCCTCCTCTTCCTCTTTCCCCCTCGTCCTCATCATCCCCCTCTTTCTCCTTCCTCCCTCCTCCTCTTCCCCCTCTTTTCTCCTCCTCTTTCCCCCACGTCCTCATCTTCCCCCTCTTTCCCCCTCCTCCCTCTTCCTCTTCTCCCACCTCCTCCCACCTCCCTTTCCACCCACTCATCAATCCACTTCCTCTCACTCCACCTGGCAATAAACGCTGCCTCACTCCATTACAATTCCTTCCACAGCGCTCCACAGCTCCACCGCATTCATCTGTCAGAGTGGGTTTCCCTACTCCAACCTGGGAAAGAATGCCATTGAAAAAAAAAAAAAAATACTATCGTAACATAACGTGACCTAACTTAACCTAACCTAACCTAACCTAACCTAAAGTAACTTTAGATTACATATGATAGATCAATAGAAATAATGCATTGTCCTGAAATAGGACAATGGAATACATACATTGTCCTGAAATAAGATAACTAAATACATATACGGTCCTGAAATTGGACAATGTAACTTATAATATCCTGAAATAGGACAACGAAATACATATATTATCCCGGAATAAGATATATGTAATACCTACATGGTACTGAAATAGGACTATGTAATACATACATACTTTTGGAATAGAACAGTATGATACCTACAGACTCCTGAAATAGGACAATATAATACCCACAAACTCCTGAAATAGGACATTGTACTAGCAACGTTGCCATAACCTAGAAAGATTCAATGAGCGAAATAATTTGATGTAAAGCTTATTGGTAGGATTAATGGTACAAGGCGTTTGAAAAGGAAGGACTTGTTTTCAATATCTCTTGAGAACAGCATGGGAGAAAGAAAAATTTACAAAAGGTTAGGTGGTATTCTTAGAAAAATCTTTCCTTATATAAATCTTATATAAGTCCTTGGAATGGATTTTTTATAAGAATACCACTGTTAATGTGTTTTTAAGTTTCATTAACCGTTTTGTAATTGGGTCGACCTTGTAGATTCCAAATGTGTTTGACAGTTTTACATTTGTCGGCGTCTTGAACAAACACAAGGGACCGTGAACGAAAGAAAAGAAAAAGGGTTTGTCGCAAAAAGACAAAAAAGAAAAGAAAAAAAAGAGACAGGTTGCTAAGTAAAAGGAAGAGAAATGACACCAAACGAGAACCATGGAAATGGATAAAGAAAAACGAGTTTGAAAAAAAAAAAAAAAAAAAAAAAAAAAAAAAAAATCCCCAGTAATGGTAATAAGTAAAAGGAAGAGAAATGGCACTAAACTGGTTCGTTTTGGCTTTTGAAATAGCGGGGGTGGGGAAGGGAAATTAAACCCTCTTTGTGGATAACAGTTAACTGCTTTGAGATTAACCAATCAGGTAAGCAATTTATGTTGCTGTAACGAGCGGCCAGCGAGACCTGATTCATAAATTGCCAATAAATTCAACTCTGATGGAGGACGCTTGTTGCTCAAAACCAGAGGGAGGAAGGGTTCTAGAAAATTAAATGAATAAATAAATAAAAGAATAATTAAATTAATAAATAAAAATAAAATTGTTATTCGGGTCAAAAGCAGAGAGAGGAGTCGTTCAAAAAATAAATAAATAAATAAATAAATGAATAATTAAATTAATAAATAAAAAATAACTAAGTTGTTATTTGTATGAAAACCAGGGGGAGGAAGGGTTATAAAATTTATTAGATAGATAAATAGATAAAATAAATGAATAATTAAATAAATAAAGATAACAGGCTGTTATTCGGGTCAAAAGCAGAGGGAGGGATGTCTCTAAAAGTTGAATAAATAAATAAATAAAATATAAATAAGTTAATAAATAAATGAATGAATAAAAATAACAGGTTGTTATTTGTGTCAAAACCAGAGGGAGGAAGGGTTCTAAAAATTAAAGATAAATAAATAAATGGATAATTAAATGAAAAATAACAGGTTGTTATTTGGATCAAAAACAGAGGGAGGAATGTTTCTTCTGTAAAAAGAAAACCAAAGGAAAGATGAAAAAAGGTAAAAAAAAAAAAAAAAAAAAAAGAGTTTCTGTTTCGGGTCAAAATTAGAGAGAAGAATGTTTTTAAAAAAAGAAATAAATATTGGTCATTCAAAATTTCGATTTTACTTCGCACACGCACGCAAGGGGAGTAAGGGTTTTCCTAAAAATAGATAAATAAATGAATGAATAAAAGAGAAAGAAAATTCACAGGTCCAAAGCAACGGGAGGATAGGAGTGATTCCAAAATGATAATAATAATATTGATAAATTATGTGAAAAAAAATATATATATATAAATATAAATAAATTGCAAGAGGGACAAAGCAAAGGGAAGAATGGTTCTACCCCCCCCCCCCAAAAAAAGTATATATATATATATATATATACACACACATATAATGTAACAGGTCAAAAGCAAAGGGAGAAACGGTTCTTGAAAACAAAAAACTGAACTTCGATCATTTTAAATTTTTATTTCACTTCACACACAAGGTCAAACGTTTTTCTTTTTTCTCATGCCCTGGGCTGTATTTATTCAATGTTTAGGGATTTCTATTTCAATTGATACAAGGAAGTAATAGCATATTGCTCCAATGTTCGGTATATTTGTGTAATTGTAAACGGTGGATCTATATACTTCGATTACCAAATATCTGAATTTTTTGTTTTATTTCCAACGTTGAACATATACACATGTATATATATATATATATATATATATACATACATATATATATATACAGATATATATATATATATATATATATACAGATATATATATATATATGCATACATATATATATATATATATTATATATATATATATAATATATATGTATATACTTTAGGTTTATGTAATTTTATTTCAGTTAATACAATGAAATAATGAAAATAAATCCTCCTCCCCTCAATCATTTTAAAGAGACATGCCCCAAACCTGGGGACTTCCACAGACATCGAAACACCATTCAAGAAGAGAAGAACCCAATTGGTATTCAAGGAAAGTCTCTGTGTATGGAGACCCCCTCCTCCTCCCAACCGCACTCATGCCTAAGGTCTCAGTGTTTACCGCCCCTCCTCCTCCTCCTCCTCCTTGCCCTCCTTCTCCCTCTCCCCGCCTCCTCCTTCACTCTTAATTACAGGTAGGTTCTCACGTCCTTGACAGCCGTGCCTCAGACGCCAGGTGTTCCTCAAAGCCTCACACGGTAGGACTCTCCTGAAGAAGGCGCTCGCGGGTGCGCGCGCGAACGCACACAGGTGGAGAGAGAGAGAGAGAGAGATAGATAGAGGTAGAGGGACACACACATACACACACACGCACGCACACACACACACACACACACACACACACACACACACACACACACACACACACACACACACACACTCTCCTCTCTCTCTCTCTCTCTCTCTCTCTCTCTCTCTCTCTCTCTCTCTCTCTCTCTCTCCCCACACACACATGCATAAGTGGTCATTCATGATTGCAAGCGTGGAGTTGTTGTCAGCTATGTCGTAAATTTGCGACCTAGGAAAATGTAGGTCGTAAATATATGATGTAGAGGGATACTCTCGCTACAGCCTCGCAAAAAAAAAATTGTACTACTCATAACTGCATTCCCACAACCACATTTTATTAGTCTATTCTGGTTGACGCCAAGCGATCTTATTCAGCTGAGAGGAGTACCATATCCTAAGAGAGTTAAGAAAATTTTGAATATTTAATATTTTATCATTATTTTCTTCATCTCTAGATGGTTCCATTGGTTGAGGTTCGGGGGGGGGAGGGGAGTGCAGGATGTGAAGAAGAATGGAGGGGAAGAGAGGAGGAGGAGGAATGAGGAAGAGAGGAGGAGGGAGGAAATGATGGGAAGAGTTGGGGAAAGGAAGAGTTCATAAAGGTTTATATGGGAAACTGAAGAAAAAGAGAAAAAAGAAAATAGTTTTCCTTTTCTTTTATTCGGTGTCTTTTTTTTCTTCAGCATCCACATCCCATTACTTGCCACGTTCCCACGATCATTACCAACCCTGCCCCTCATTCGACCTCTCTCGTCCGTAACAGTTCCTTTCGGTGTCCTGACATAAGCTCACAAGACAAAAACTAAAAAAAAAAAAAAAAAAAAATCACAGGACATAAGTTCTCAAGACAAAATACCACAAGACAAAGTATCACTGCATAAGCTCACAAGACAAAAAAATCACAAGACATAGGTTCAAAAGACAAAATATCATAAGCCATAAGCTCACAAGACAAAAACTCAAAAGACAAAAAATCACAGTACATAAGTTCCCAGGACAAAATACCACAAGACAAAATATCATAAGCCATAAGCTCACAAGAAAAAAAAACTCAAAAGACAAAAAATCACAGTACATAAGTTCCCAGGACAAAATACCACAAGAGAAAATCTCGGTCACAAGACAAAATACCACAAGACAAGACGATATGGAAGGGCTTTCGAATGGTCGTCACCCCGTCCAAGCTTAAATGGATCTTTTTATTTTTCATTTATTTATATATTGTTATTATTATTGTTTTTATTATTATTATTATTATTATTATTATAATTTTTATTACTATTAATTATTATTATTATTATTATTATTATTAATTGTTATTATTATTATTATTGTTATTATTACTATCATTATTAATTATTATTACTTTTCTTGCCCTAACTCAACTTGCCCCCAACACACACCTTCCCCTCTTCCATGACCTCCTCCTCCTCCTCTTCCACCTTTCCTTCCTACTTTCCCCTCCTCTTCAGACTCTTCCTCCTCCCTCCTTCCCCTTCTCCTTCTCTTATTCCTCCTGCCTCCCTCCATACTTTCCCCTTCCTCCCTCCTCCTCCTAACTCATTCCTTCCTCCCTCCTCCTCCTCCCCAATGAATAGCTTCCTCTAATTTCTGACGTTTAATTCGGTTTCTCAATCTCAACCCGTCGTGACCTCCTTCTTCTTCTTCTTCTTCTTCTTCTTCCTCTTCTTCTCCCTCCTCTTCTTTTTATTCCTCTTCTTCTCCTTCTCCTTTATCTTCTTCTTCTTCTTCTTTTTCTTCCTCTTCTTCTTTTGGCATCAGTTCTGCCCTCCTCTGTGTATTCAACTCTTCGGTCTTTTCGGGATTTTTTTTTTTTTTTCTCAATCAGACTTCGGTTGAAGACTTCGACTAAGTCTTCGGCGCCTCTTCTTTTCACTTCAGGGCCTAACAACCAGAACTCCTCCTTCACCACGGCCTCCTCTACCTCCTCCCAAAAGTTCTTCCTCCTCCTCCTCTTCCTTCACTCCCTCCTCCTCGTCGTCATACTACTTATTCCCTTCGTCCTCTTCTATCTCCTTCCAAAGTTCTTCCTCCTCTTCCTACTCCTCCTCTTCACCTCCTCTTCCTACTCCTCCTCCTCTTCCTCCTCTTCACCTCCTCTTCCTACTCCTCCTCCCCGTCTTATTTCTTCCCCTCGTCCTCTTTTACCTCTACTCCTATTCTTTTTCCTCCTCCTCCTCCTCCTCCTTCTATTCTTAGGCTTCTAAAATCCACTTTTCTTTATCCCTCTCTTCCTCTTTATCCTATTCCTCCTCCTACTTTCCTATCGTCCTCCCTTCCTTCTGGTTCTGCACGTCTGCATCCTCCTCCTTCTCCACCTGCCTCCTCCCTCCTCCCTCCTCCACCTTCCCCCCCCTCCCCGAAGTCTTTCATCTACCTGCTCTGCTTCGCGTCTCTTCTATGTGTTTGTAGTCTCAGCAGGACTCCACTCTCTGCTGAATAAAGTTATTTCTGAGGCCTTTAGGAAAAATGCGTGTTTGTGTGTGAATACCTCTATTGAGTTACATTGTAATTGAACCGCTGCGGTTCAAAAGGTTAGTGTGAACAGGGACTTTGACCCACAAGCGTCCTTTTTTTTTCTTCTCATCAATTTTCTTTCTGCCTGAAGCCTTGATGCTCCATGATGATCACGTGATCCTGAACATGAACGCTTAGCACGTGTTACACGTGGTTCCCTTGGTGCCATGTGATGTGACATTGGCGCCATACGATGTGACATTGGCGTCATGTAATGTGACTTTGGTGCCATGTGATGTGACATTGGTGTCAAACGATGTGACATTGGCGCCATACGATGTGACATTGGCGTCATATAATGTGACATTGGTGCCATGTAATGTGACATTGGCGTCCAACGATGCGACATTGGCGTCAAACGATGTGACATTGGCGCCATACGATGTGACATTGGCGCTATGCGATGTAACTGCTGCTATGTAATGTGGCATTGGCTCTTTGTAATGTGGCATTGACGCCAAACGATGTGACATTGACGCCATGCAATGTGACATTGGCGTCATGTGATGTGACATTGACGCCATGCGATGTAACATTGGCGTCATGCGATGTAACGTTGGTGTCATGCGATGTGACATTGGCGCCATACGATGTGATATTAGCGCCATACGATGTGACATTAACGCCATACGATGTGACATTGGCGCCAGGTGATGTGACATTGACGCCAAGTGATGTGACATTGGTGTCATGTGATGTGACATTGACGCCATGCGATGTAACATTGACGCCAAATGATGTGACATTGGCGCCAAATGATGTGACATTGGCGCCAAGTGAGATGGACACCCAACTATTGTGGGTTCTGTTCTATGCATTTGGGACTAAACCTCAACGCTTGAGCACCTGCTGCTAGGAGTGCTCCTCCTCCACCTTCCGCGTCAGTGCACATGGGTCCTCCTCCTCCTCCTCCTCCTCCTCCTCCCCCTCCCTCTCCCCCCTCATTTCCCCCCTTCTCCCCCCCGTTTCCCCCCTTTCCGCTCCTTCTCCACCCTCGTAAATGCCCAAACCCGATTACCCGTTTCCGTCAACGGGTGATGTTCTTTCTCATATTGTACACACACTTACACACACACACACACACACACACACACACACACACATACACACACTCGTGAACGTATACATACATGTATGCGCTAACATATACACGCATGCCTCTGTACACTCGCCCGGTCACACACGCTCACACATATACATACACACAGACACATACACACACACACACACACAAATATGTATCGTGTATGTGTATGCGCGTGTACATGTGTATGTTTGTATATACGTACATGTGCGTGACGTTACACTCCGTTGGCGTGAAATAACCATTTATCCACGGCCGGATTCGAGCCCAACCCAGGCGTGACGTCATCATTGCGAGAATCTTTAATTGTTCAAGGGAACAGTGACGAAGTCGAGAGCGAGTGAGTGAGCCCCTATCGGTACCTCACGCTTGGCTAGGGAGTGACGAGAGATTAACTTGCGTTTTCACACGGTCAAAAAGGAAAGAAAAAAAAATATATGCATATATATATATATATATATATATATATATATATATATATACATATACTGTATATATACATACACATACAAACACACACAATATTTACACACACACACACGCACATATATATATATATATATATATATATATATATATATGTATATAATCATAGAAAATGTTCGGTTCTCATAGAATCTGGTTTGAGAACATAAGAAATAAATTGGTCACCTTTTATTGGACCAAACTTTTCGAAACTTACTGAAACTTTCAAATGTATCACTCAAGCGTGTATACACTTGCTCTCTTTTTCAACTATTTAACTTTTTTTTTTTTTAATATTTTCAGGTAACATTGGTCATCCCCATTGCATTTCCCTTCTGCTGTCCGAAAGTATATGAAACGTGGGCAAGTGATTTTATTTACCAAAGGAATCTTCCCTCCTTTTCTCCTCCCTTTTTCCCTTCCTCCTGCCTTCCTCCACCCTCTCTCCTCCTTCCCTACCTCCATTCCTCCTTCCCTCCCTCCTTCCTCTTCCCTCCCTCCTTCCTCCCTCCTCTCTCCCTCCTTCCTCCTCCCTCCTTCCTCCTCCCTCCTTCCTCTCCCTTCCCTCCTTCCTCTCTCCTTCCTCCTCCCTCTCTTTTCCTTCTCTACCTCCATTCCTCCTTCCCTCCCTCCTTCCTCTTCCCTCCCTCCTTCCTCCAGCCTTCCTCCTCCCTCCCTCCTCCTCCTCCCTCCTTCCTCCTCCCTCCTTCCTCTCCCTTCCCTCCTTCCTCCTCCCTCACGCCTTTCTCCTCCCTTCCTCCTTCTTCCCTCTTCCCTCCCTCCTCCCTCCTTCCTCCTTCCTCTCCTCCCGCCTCCATCCTCCCTCCCTCCCTCTCTATTCCTCCCTCCCTCCTCCCTCTGTCCTTCCTCCCTCCATCTCTCTCTTCCCCCTTCCTCCCTCCTTCCTCCTCCCTCCCTCCTACATCCCTCTGTCCCACCCTACCTCCTCTCTCCTCCCCTCCCTCCCTCCTCCTCACTCCTACATGCCGTCATGCGATTTTATTCAGCATAAGGAAACCACTGGTGGCGTAATCAGAAGCTTGTCTCGCATCTTCTTAGTCGTGGGTTCGAATCCCGCACTCTTCTCCGATTCCCAGAAGCAGTGACTGCTTGTCACCTGTCCCCCCCCAACAGTCCCCCAAGGGGCATGTACAGTACATAGGGCAAAGGTGACGGCTTCGGCCGCAGCTACTCAGCGCCTCTTGGCGTAGACTCCTCATTTTCTTCACATTATCGGTCTCAGTGATTCCCTTTATGTACCATATTTGTGTTGTGACATATTTACCCTCTCCGTTTTCTTTGTCGTTTTTTTTCTGATCTCAGATGTTTTACATGTGCAGTCCATGTTCTTCTTGTTTTTTCTTGTTCTTTTTCTTGTTCTTATTGTTGTTTCTGAAGCTGTTGTTCTTTTTATTCTTCTCATTCTTCTTTCTTCTTCTTGTCCTTATTCTTCTTCATCTTCTTTTTCGTCTACTTCCCCTCCTTCTCCTCCTCTTCTCTATCCTCTTGTTCCTCTTCTTCATCTTCTTGTCCCTCCTCTTATTCTCATCCTACTTCTTTTTCATTTCTTCTTCTTGTTCTTCATCTTCATTTTTCTTATTCATCCTCTTCATTTTCTTCCTCTCCTTTTTCTTCTTCCTCTTCTCCTCCTCCTCCTCCCCCACCTCCACCTTCACCCTCCCCTTCTCCTCCTCATTCTCTTCCTCCCTCTCCTCCTCCTCCTCTTTCACCACCACCTCCACTCTCCTCATTCTCTTCCTCTCCTCCTCCTCCACTACGACTCATCCACCACCTTCACCCTCCACTTCTCCTCCTCCCTCTCCTCCTCCTCCTCTTCCTCCTCCTCCCTCTCCTCCTCCTCCTCTTCCTCCTCCTTCACCCTTTTATCTATTCTAGCGTTCCTCTATAATCCATTATTCTTATCAATTTCCATTTTTTGACGCTTCTTCTGCTTGTTGCTGGACGCCTTTGGGGTTGCTCCCTTTGATTCCATTACACTTTTCCTTTTATCTTTTTTTCTCATCTTTTTTTTTTTTCATTAGTTTTTTGTCATGCTTTCCTTTGTCAAGGGCTACCACTCTCTCTCTCTCTCTCTCTCTCTCTCTCTCTCTCTCTCTCTCTCCCTCACTCTCTCTCCTGCTCTTTCTCTCTTTCCCTGTTCCCTGTCTTTCTCTCTTTCCCTTCTCTCTCTCTCTCTCTCTCTCTCTCTCTCTCTCTCTCTCCCCTTCTCTTTCTCTCTTTCCATGTTCCCTGTCTTTCTCTCTTTCCCTTTCTCTCTCTCTCTTTCTCTTTCTCTTTCTTTCTGTGTCTGTCTTTGTCTCTATCTCTATATTTCTCTATTTCACATTTTCTATCTCTATCTCTGTCTTTCTCCATTTCACCTTTTCTATCTCTCGTTATCTCTATCTCTCTTTATTTCACCTTTTCTATCTCTATCTCTTTCTCTTTTTCATCTTTTCTGTCTCTATCTCTATCTCTCACTTTTAGTCATGAAATCATATAATATTTTCATTTTAGCTTGTCCTTTGGTATTATTATTATTATTATTTTCTTTTTCAAAATCTTAAAGAAATTTTGTTCCATTTCGCTCTTTTTGCAAGACGGACTTTCGGTCATCTTTCACGGTAGGTAAACTTTTTTTTTTTCTTTCTTTTTTTACTTTCTTGGGGATTACTGCCCCATCTCATTTCTCCTTTCCCTTTCCACGTCCCCTGTTCTTCTTCGTTTCTTGCCTCTTCTTGTTAACCTCTTCATATTTTTTTTGTGTTTATTGTTTATTATTTTAGCCTTTTCTGTTTCAGTTTTTTCTATCATTACCACCACCACCATCACTACTCCTACCATCTATCAACCTCCACCACCATCGCCAACAACACCTTCTCCTTAGTCTCCTCGTCCTCTTCCTCCTCCTCCTCCTCCTCCTCCTCCTCCCCTTTCCCCTCGTTCTCCTCATTCTCTTCCTCCACTTCCTCCTGCACTTCCTCTTCCTTTACTCAATTACCTTGCCTTTCCATTCACAATTCTTCCCTTCTCTCTTTCCTCCTCCTCCTCCTCCTCCTTATCCATCTCGCCCTTCTCCTCCTCCTCCTCCTCCGATTCCTCCACCTTTTCTTCTTATTCCACTTCTTCCTCCTCCACCTCTTCCTCCTCCACCTACTCCTCTTCCTCCTCCTCTTCCTTCATTTACTCATCTTACCTTTCCATTCACCTTTCTTCCTCCCTTTTCCTTCCTTCTCTCCTTCCTCCCTCTTCCCTCATCTTCCTATCTCCTTCACACCTTCCTTTTCTTCCTTCTTGGAGAAGTCCCCCACCTCTCTCTCTCTCTCTCTCTCTCTCTCTCTCTCTCTCTCTCCCTCTCTCTCCCTCCCCCTCCTCTCTCTCTCTTTCTCTCTCTCTGGGTCCAAAAGCCACTTTAATTAATTACATCTTTACATTACCTTGACAAGAACAAGCACAGCCACTGCTTACAGGCGTTCACACACACACACGGACACACACACACACATACACACGCACACACACACACACATACACACACACACACACACACTCGTGTTTATATATCTACACAATAGTAATTGAGTGTACTTCAATTAGAAGTTCGAGGGGTTTCTGGGCATTTGTTATTGTTTAATAATAATGAGAATTTTTATTAGCAGTGATACATTGACAATAAACATTTTGTGCTAATTTTAGGATTAGAGTAATTTGAGTTAATGCTTGTGTGTGTGTGTGTGTGTGTGTGTGTGTGTGTGTGTGTGTGTGTCTATGTGTGTGTTTCTATGCGTGTGTGTGTGCGCGCGCGCATGCTTACATAACCCACACATCGTCGTGTAATGTACTGTGAAAGCTTCACATCTCCCCTCATTCCATCTTCTATCTTCCCTCACTCCATTTTCTATCTTCCCATAAGTGTATGTTCTTCTTTGGTCAGAATATACACTATTTACTCATCTCGGAATGGATGAGAAAGGGACAGTAGATGTAGAAATACATTGTACACTTGATAAAGGTTCCATTCTCACATAGTGTGTATCTTGACCATTCTGTCGGTATTTGCAATTTTAAATCATATTCATATATATATATATATATATATATATATATATATAAACATATATATACATATATATATACACATACATATATATATACATATATATATGCAGAAAGATCACTATAAACAACACGTGATCCACAAATTTTGCTGGTAACCACTAAGGAAATCGGACGAAAACAGTATATCCCAAGCGCTTTCGTGTAATTCACATCTTCAGGGGAATACAGAAAAAATTGTGTTACAAAGAGGTTTAAAAATAACAAGATTATACACTAGGAAAGGAACAGGCAAGGTGTGAGATGTCACAAAATATATATATACACATATATATATATACACATATACATATATATATACATATGTATATACATATATATATGTATATATATATATATATATATATATATATATATATAATTTTTTTCTCTTGTTTTTTTGCGGGGGAAGGGTGGCTACTGTATTCTCTGAACATAAGAACACAAGAATGAAGGAGACTGCAAGAGACCATGAGGCCTACACTAGGCAGTTCCATGTCCCTTACCACCTGTCATTCACATCCATAAAGTTGCCTAACTGTTTCTTAAAACAACTGATAGTTTCAGCGCTTACTACATGGTTACTAAGTCCATTCCAGTCGTTGACTACTCTATTAGGAAACCAATTCAAAGGATTACAAAGGCGGAGCATGCCGACAGGAGACCTTTTGGTCCATATCTAGGTCGGATGCGAAAAAAAATCATAATAATAATAAATGAATAAATAAAAACTATGATAATGTAAATAATAAATAAAATACATAAATAAATGCATAGGTATAGTTAAATAATAAACAAACAGGTAAATAGTAAATAATAATAAATTGACATATAACTAATAATAAATGAGAATCAAACAGACAAATGATAAAAAATAAATAAATAAATAAAATATAATAAATGATAATCATGTATTAGTGTTTGACTATTTCCATGTTGGCTGAAAGTAGTCGAAGGAGGGGATCGGTCACTGGTTATCATCACTTCTTGTGTTTTAAAGTTGGATGAAATAGAGACAGAATTGATAAAGAGAAACCCTGGGCCCGGTTCAAGGACTGAGTGTCAATGTCTTAGGGCTGGATCTCCAAATGAAACTGATGAAATTGAAATTGATGGGTGATAGAAAATTGACTCGGTCACAAGACCACCTCATGGTCCCTTGAGAAAGTAGAGCTATAGTACATAGACAATACATATACATATTCAGTTAATGTACCAAAAGGCTTCTTCCCCCATATAAGGGAGGTAGCCTAGCTAAGGCATGGACCCATCCATCACCCATCCCACATCCAGACCCTCCCCCCCCCCTCCTTTTTTTCTTGCCTATTTACTTCTCAAATCTAATATTTTCCAGTTTAAATCTATTACTGCGAATCCTGCTTTGTTGTATTAATATGATGACTTTGTTTGCGTCACCCTTATTAAAGCCGTTGATCCACTTAAACACCTCTATTAGATCACCCCGCACTCTGCGTCTTTCCAGAGAGTGTAAGTTAAGGTGCCTGAGCCTCTCTTCGTGAGGTAAATTTCTGAAATAATTTTCAATTGCTAATGCATCCCCTGTGTCGTTTATTTCATGGGCTACATGGCGCTCTGCAGTATCTCTCCTTGCAACAGAATTTGCTATCTTTGCATTCGTATCCCGGGGAGCCATGTGACCGCCGCCGATGCTCCGAATTTCTACTCCTTCTCAGTATATCTTTCATTATTTATCTAATCCCTTTATTCTGTTTATTTGTTTATTCTTTTCATTTATTTATTTATTTATTTATCTATTTTATTAATTCATTCTGTTCATTTATTTATTTATTTGTATTAATCTCTTTATTTGTTTATTTATTCATTTATGTAATTACTTGTTTATTCTATTCATTTATTTATTTATGTTTACTTATTTTTTATTTATTTATTCATTTGTTTATTTTTTTATTTTTTTTTTTTCAACTGGTCATACAATCACCATCAACGCTGTTATTCTAATAACATTTCTTGATTCATCTCAATCTTGTGAATTAGAAATCCTGAATGGATGCCCACACTTTCTCCCTCAAGTCCTATTGTATTTATCTAATTATAATATAAAGGAAAAGGCTTTGCTCGTATGTTTGTTCTCCTTGATGGTATCATGTATATACTGTATATGTATGTGTCATATATATATATATATATATATATATATATATATATATATATATATATATATATATATAGTATATATGTACACACATATATACATACATACCTGAGTGCATCGTTAGTAACATCGACGACATACAAATAATATAATATTTCCGGCCGTCGCCTCGGGAATCGAACGGAGACCCGGGGAGACAGCCGAAAAAAGTATATATATATATATATATATATATATATATATATATATATATATATATATATATATATATATATATATATATATATGTATATATATATATATATATATATATATATTGATGCATGTACCTATAATTACGGATCTGTGTGTATCTATCTGGATGCTTGTGTACAGGTATTTATGAATATGTGTGTATGTTCGTATATATGTATGTGTCTTCTTTGTATACACATTTAATACGTTTAGTTTTCTTGGAGACGGTTCAATTATAAAGTCTTACAGCGAAATCGGAATTGGTCGCTGTAAAGAGTAAAGGAATTGATGCGTTCGAGTCTGTAAAGAACAAAGACATTTCCTTCGAAACAGAAAGATAGGAAAATTATTATCGGACGCTATTTCACGGGGTGTAATTGTACATGTGTGTGTGTGTATGCATATATATATATATATATATATATATATATATATATATATATATATATATATAATTCCGACTGTCATCCCCGGATTCGAACCGGGCACGTGAAATTTCACTGCCGTCGCCCTACCGACTGAGCTACTGACCCTATAAAATTCTCCAACCTGGAACTTAATCTACTTCCCGAGGAACTAAGTCGACTGCTAATTGCCGTCCATACTTATTATTTAACAGAGAACCAGGGCTTCTTAGCTAGTCGTTAGACTGGTTCGTTTCCTAGATAGACTTATCGTCGTTGTCATATTCATTCAGGTATGACAACGACGATAAGTCCAGTCGGTAAGGCGACGGCAGTGAGATTTCACGTGCCCGGTTCGAATCCGGGTATGACAATCGGAATTATTTGATCGACATCACCGTCACTGGTGATTCTATTCATATATATATATATATATATATATATATATGTGTGTGTGTGTGTATGTGTGTACATATAGAGTTGTATCGACAGGTATTTTATCCTATTTTATTTTATTTATTTATTTACTTTATTATCACATTAAATTTTCTTTTATTTTTCGATTTCTGCAAGAAGTTATCTTTTGCCCTTTCCAGTGACCAAATCTCAGCGGCTCCCAAAATCGAAATTTTAGAAAGAAAAAAAAAATCTCATTGGGCCTTAAAGTCTTTCGCGCAAAGCCTTCTGGGTCGTAAGTTTGCACAGTTTTAATCCAAGACCACACACGTACGAACCCACAAACCAAAGGAATCACGAATGCACGCACACACGCAAGCGCTTGCACGTACAAGTACGTGGAAGCTCTTGCACAGGTGATTTTGTGTTTGTATTGTTTTAGATGAATACAGAATTGTTCTATGTATACAATGGGATGCACACACACACACACACACACACACACACACACACACACACACACACACACACACTCACGCACACACACACACACTCACTCACACACACACACACACACACACTCACGGCGGTCCGGGTTCGAATCCCGCCCAGGGCTGAAGTAATTTCAGTGCCGCTGCGCTGTGGGTCGCTACTCCAACTCTCGTGAGTAGGGAGTTGGGTGTGTGTGTGCGTGTAAGGTCACAGCAGTACCCATAGATCGGTCATATATGAGCTCTGAGTTCTCTTTCGCGAGGGAAATAGTTGTCGATCACGAGTCCAACACGTGATCCAAGATCATGGTGAATCACACACACACACAAATACACACACACACACACACACACACACACACACACACACACACGTGTGTATATATATATATATATATATATATATATATATATATATATATATATATATATAAATGTTTTATATCTGCGTGATTTCCTCTCTGTATCCCCTTTACAAGAACGAAACGAGAATAAGGAAAAATACAAATCCGCTCTCAGAACATTAATTTAGAAGCGACTGTACGTTCCTCTAACTGCATCAGCAATCTCGTGATTGTTGTCTTCCGTGAGACCCTTTTCCTCGTGAGGCACCGAATGGAGAATTAGTGAGACGGTCGGGGGAAAGGGGGGAGGTGGGGATCTGGGGGGGGAGAAGAGTCTGGGAGAATAGAGGTGAGGAGAGTTTGGGTAGAGGGGCATAAGGGAGGAGGGTGTGGAGGGAGGGGGAGTGTCTAAATGTCTTCTGGTACAAACTCATTGTAAATTTGCAGTACAACTTCTCGTTTCGTGTATCGAAAAGTACCCTTGACTTTAGAGTTCCCATTGAAAACCGTTAACGAATTCCAAAATTTCTTGAAGAAATTCCAAAATTTCTTAAAGACTCCCAAAATTTCTTAAAGAATTTCCAAAATTTCTTACAGAAATTCCAAATTTTCTTAAAGAGTGGACACGGAGGATGGCCGTCGGCGCCAAGTCTCTGGGTGTATGAATAATCGATGAAGGAACAAAATGAATATAAATCAGTGTCCTTTTCAAGAGAAACCAAACCTTGGGGGTGCTTCACCGCGACTGCAATGAATAAACTTTTTTTCTTCTTTTCGTTTGAATACAGTTTGAACCCAAAACGATGGCGCTTTCTTTCAATTAATTTTGGGACGGCGGGGGCCATTTTCGGCCTAAGGAACTCATTAGAAAAAGATACCGAACGTTGTTTTTTGAATCGAATGAAAAGAAACGAAAATTTTATTATTTCAATTTCCATATTAATTCATTTGCTACCAGCGAGAGTGGGAGGACGAGGGGGGGGGGAGGAGAGGGGTGTTCGGGTAGGCGTGTGGGGGGGGAGGTTGTGCCACGCTAATGAATAAAATCGCAAGGAGCCAGGAACAAACAGAAGAACATAAAAATGGAAAAATTGCAAGAGGATATAAAATGAGGATATAAAAGGGGTATAAGGGGCCAATATTACTTTT
>NC_134796.1:61894069-61896569 GCF_046742065.1 Oratosquilla oratoria | reverse complement strand
CTACATACATACATACATACATACATACATATATATATACATGATTCCAATGCTCTTTCCAAATAAGGATGTATGACCGAATTAAAACACACATCTACATAAGAATAAAAAAAAAAGGAATGAATAGATAAATTGAATAGATAGATAAATTAATAAATTAAATTAAATAAAATCCTTGTCAGCATCTCACGGTAGGAACTTGACGTTAAATCACTGTGACATAAGTTACATTTGACCATTGACGTTGGTATCGTCAATCAAGGAGAAGATTCAGAAGACGAATACAACAGGAAATTGGACCTCGAAGCCATTTTCTGTCGTGAATGGAAAGAAAGCCCATTTCACACACACAAACCTTTTTCGAAAGTATCTAGGGCCGAATTTATAAAAGATCCTAACCCCTAAATCTAGACATAAATCTTCAAAATGGCGGAGATTTTACCTAAATCCCTATGTCGGCGACCTAAATGCTTATGTCTAGACTTTGCGCTATGTCGAGGTTATGTCTAGACATAAGCATATACTGTAGGTCGCAACATAGGGATTTAGGTAAAATATTCGCCATTTTGAAGATTTATGTCTAGACTTAGGGGTTAGGATCTTTTATAAATTCGACCCCTGGCTGCTATGTTACTTTTTCAACCTAGAGGGGCCATGGTCTGCTGTTACAAATTATACAGTTCTATATGTCTAGTGATGTCTAGTGAATGTCCAGTAATGTCTAGTGAATAAAGTTCTATGGGTCTAGTGTCTAGTGAATGTCTAGTGATTTAAGTTGAGCACATCACAAAAATCGATAGGAAATAAGATAATTGGGATTGTCAGTTTTGTAATAAAGCAAAGGATTTTTCTTCATCAACAATTTATTATTATTATTTCTGTTATTATTATTATTATTATTATTATTATTGATATTGATATTGTTATTATTGTTATTATCATTATCATTATTATTATTATTGATATTATTATTGTTAGTATTAGTGTTATTATTATTATTGTTATTATTGTTGTTATTATTATTATTATTAGTATTTATTAATTAATTAATTTTTTTTTCCTTCTTGATGGGGTGGCATATGAAGTGGAGCCAAATGAATCCTGAGAATTCATGAAGTAAATGTAGGGAAATGTGAATTTAGTGAAAAAGTGTCAAGAATCACTGTCCTAGACTTAGCCCCTTTCAGTTCCTGCCTTCAGTAGAATAAAATCACCTGGCGTCATTCGGGACAAAATCTTTTTCAAACGTTATTGAGCACAGGGATTGTTGAAGCGTTCATATTAGTATAGAAAAGTGTATAAAAACAGTTCCACCGTGGTATAAAAAAAAAAAAAAAATACTAACGGGTCCATTTTTTTTTTTTTTTTTTTTTTTCATTCCATGACACTTTTTTTTATTTGCTCTTCTCTTAATTAGCAGAGCCCAAAATACATATCATTTCAACGAAACTCCGTGCTGTGCGAGTGATATGTTTGCATGTGGTCACTGTACATATTTCAGCCCTGAGTTAGATTCTATTTGGCACGTTTTTGTGGCAACTGCAAAGCTATAAAAAACACGGCTATTGTGCGCTTTGGTGGTGGTGGTAGGGGTGGTAGGGGTGGCTAGTCTTCCTCTAGCCCCCCCCTCTCCCCCCATTCACCGCCCCCCCCCTTTTTTTCTAAAATTATTTTTCACTGGATTATGGTTGCAACAGTTTTAAGGCTGCAAATGAAACGGATACGATGGTTTGGAAGAAGTCAGGAGTTGTGATGCTATTGTATGAGTCGCGCGCGCAGACACACACACACTATGGCGCAATGGTAGAGTTCCCGGCAGCCACTACGGCGGTCCGGGTTCGAATCCCGACCACGGCTGAAATAATTACTCCAACTCTCGTGGACAGGTAGCTGGGTGTGTGTGCGTGTAAGATCACACCATTGCCCATAGACCGGTCATATATGAGCTCTGAGCTCTCTTCTGGGAGGGTAATAGCTGTCGATTACGAGTCCAACACGTGATCCAAGACCATGGTGAATCACACACACACACACACACACACACACACACACACACACACACACACACACGGCTCGACAGTGCAGTGCTACAGTTCGCAACCGCTAATCCAACTGTCCGAGGTCGATTCCCGCCCAGGGCTGAAATAATTTCAGCATCGCTGCACTGCGAGCCGGCACTCCAACTCTCTTGGGCAACGAGTTGTGTGTGTTTGTGTAAAGACACAGCATTACCCATAGATCGGGCATATATAATTGTGAGCTATAAACTTTCATTTGGGAGGGTAGTAGCTGTCGATCACGAGTCCAACACGTGATCCAAGACCATGTTGAATCTCGTAAATAAACACACACACACACACACACACACACACACACACACACACACACACACACACACACACACACACACATTTGACTGAGACAGACAGGAACACAAAGGCGAAGTTTCGTTCTTGTATAATACAGTGAGTTAGAATACAATTCAGTAACACACATGTAG
>NC_134796.1:61886569-61889069 GCF_046742065.1 Oratosquilla oratoria | reverse complement strand
AGATAGAGAAAGTGTGTGTATGTATGTATGAAAGTTAGACGGGGGAGGGGTAGAGGAAGATGAACAAAGAGAAAGACAGATAGACAGAAAGAGAAAGAGAGAGAGAAAGAGGCAGATAGAAAGAGAAAGAGAGAGAGACCGAGAAACAACGAGACAGGCAGAGAGAGAGACAGAGAGACAGGCAGAGAGAGAGAGAAAGAGACAGGCAGAGAGAGAGAGAAAGAGAGAGACAGGCAGGCAGAGACAGACAGACAGACAGACAGAGAGAGGAAGAGAGAAAGAGAGAGAGAGAGAGTTAAAAGTAAAGTTGTGAAAGCGGGAAGTAGGTCGAGGAGTGCCAGAGGAAGTTGAGGACGAGACGACCAAAGAGTTGAAATTGATCTTCAAGAAGACACAAACTCGAAGGCCCCAACGTGACCCAAGACACATCATAATCTCGTACAGCAATGAGATTAATGATTAAGAGCTAATAACTCAAAGAAATGTGATATTAGACAAGTAACATCAAACTTTGTATATGCTTGGTGATATGGTTTGACGTCACAAACCCCGGTGGCAGTGTATATCCTTACGATGTGTTTGATAGTTAATGACACATAGATATAAGAGATTAGGTTACCTTGTATATGTTTGCAATGATATACAAGATTGATAGTTAATAACACACACACTCACATATGTATTATATATATATATATATATATATATATATATATATATATATATATGAGATTAAATATATCAGAATCAAGCCTTGTATATGATTATGTTAGCCATTCAATGTGTCTACAAAGTATCCAATATATATATTTAATATTTTGTATTGCCAAACCCTTTGGTCCAAGTTGTAAATCTAGAAAGTTTGACCTTATTTCAGTATTTCGCAAAAATATTTTTCATTTCTGTCTTTTTTGCATTTAAAAGATCTTTTTTGTTCTATGAAATGATTACGTTTGGTAAAGTTAGGTTAGGCCAGAAGCTGTTGGACAACGTAAATTTCACGTTTGATATCCATGCTTGCATGATTGTGGAATTTTACTGAAGAATGAATGGGCTATGTTTATGCGTCAACCCATGCATTTGTTTACTTTAACGCTACAGGGTGTCTCAAAATTTTTTACTCGTTTTTTATTTATGTTTCGTAATGTTGGCTAATTAATTAGTCATAATCGTCATCTGCGTCTGGAAAATGGTAGTCGTAGGTTTGAAATTAAAAATATATATATATTTTTCCTCCATAGTCTAGTCTAGTTCCCTTCGAGTGTTCGCAAATGATCAAACGAGAGACATGAAAGGGATACAGAAAAAGAAATTGGAAAAGAGGGACAAAAGGAATAGGAATTAGGAGGAAGATGTATAACTGGAGGAGGAAGAGGAGGAGGGGAAGAGGAAGAGAAAGATAATTTCAAGAAGGAGGAGGAGGAAGAGAAACAGAAGGAAAAGGAGTGGAAGAGCATGAGAAAGATAATTTCGAGAAGGAGGAGGAGGAGGAACAGAAGAAAAAGGAGGAGAAAGGTAATTTCGAGAAGGAGAAGGGAGAGGAGAGGAACAGAAGGAGAAGAGCAGAAAGATAATTTCGAGAAGGGGAGGAAAAGGATGGGAAAAAGAACAATAAGACAATATTAAGAAGGACGACAAGGAGGAATAGGAAGACGACGACGGTGAGTACGAGGAGGAGGAGGAGGAGGAAGAGGAGGAGGAGGAGGACCAGCGCTTCTATCCTTGGAGTCAGGGGTCTAAAGATTGCGGATTCATCGGCGGGTAACAAAAGGGGAGGGAGAGTAGGACTCGAACCTTCTCCAAATTCCTCTCTTGAGTGGAGACGAACTTCCAATCAGGCAAAGAATGCTGCGCGACGCTGATCCGTAGGGGTGTGTCACTAGAGCCCCTAAGATATTACCAGGAGAAGGTGGAGGAAGAGGAGGAGGAGGAAAGGTTCTGTAGGGAAGATCCTCGCGTTGAAGAATGTTCTCCTCCACCTCTTCCTCCCCTCCTCCTCCGCTCCTTCTCCTCCTCTTCCTCTTCCTCTTCCTCCTCCTCCTCTTCCTCCTCCTCCTCTTCCTCTTCCTCCTCCTCCTCCTCCTTTGCCTCCTCGCCCTCTTCCTCTTCCACTTCTTCCTCCTCTTCCTCTACCTCATCCTTCTCCTCATTCTCGTCCTCCTCCTTGCCCTTTTCCTCGCCCTCCTCCTCCTTCTCCTCCTCTTCCTCGGCTGGAAGTGGTTTTCTGAAGATAAAAGTGGATCGAAAGATGTCGCGAGAAAGAGGTCGGGACGTGAGCGTGCCATGGTTGATAGACTGGCGAGGAAGAGGAGGAGGAAGAGGAGGAGGAGGAGGAGGAGGAGGAATATGAAGAGGGTGAGGACGAGGACGAGGAAGAATAGCAGGAGGAAGAGGACGACGAGGAGGAGGGTGAGGAAAAGGTCGAGAAGGAAGAGGAAGAGGGCGAGGAAAAGGAAGATAAGGAGGAGGAAGAGGGCGAGGAAGTGGAGTGGACGAAGAA
>NC_134796.1:61876569-61881569 GCF_046742065.1 Oratosquilla oratoria | reverse complement strand
GAAACGAAGATGGGGTGCTCGGAGTCGTCAATCGAAAAAAAAAAAAAAATTGGACCAGATGTGTTCCTCAAACCACAAAAGATAGAACGAAAATGAAACCCGGTGAAGTCCGTTGTAGATTCTGTTGTACCCCGGAAACAAACAATTTAATTTTTTTTTATTATTATTGTTAGCGAAACAGGGGAGCACTGCTAGATAGACTCAGAACGTCTACTCTCAGATCAGAATCTTTATAGGCGCCACGAGGTGCCTGGGGAGTAATGGAGGCTTTGCTTAAACCATTAGAGCCCAAGGGGACACTAAATATAATCAAAATGGCTTTCCTTTTTTCTTTTTTTTTAACCAAGTGGAGATTCTTATAAACAATATCAAAACGCCTAGACTATTTTTGTTCGTGTAATTGTGTAGCGTCTTAGTGGAATTCTCTTAAGAGTCAAGATGTCTAATTTGTTTATATATTCATTTTAGGATATAACCTCAATGGATGGGAATGATAGGTGGTAATGGACATGGAACTGCCTATTGCAGGTTTTATTGTCTCTTGAAGTCTCCTCCGTTCTTAACTTATTCTTATTTTAAGTCAATAGCACCCAAGTAGAATTCTCCTGGACAGAGTCAAAACGTGTATATATATATATATATATATATATATATATATATATATATATATATATATATATATATATATTTTTTTTTTTTTTTTTTTTTTTTTTTTTTTTTTGCCTCTGAGGAACTCTCCTGAACAGAAACAAAGCGTCTAGTGCCAGCCAGAACAAAACGTTCCGAGTCGCCACGGTCCTCCTGATGGGTTAATGGAGTACAAGGTGTGAGGCTTTCAGAAAGGGGATCGGATAGCACAGAGGGGGGACAGAATTCAAGGAGAGGGGACCAAAGGGCAAAAAGTGGAAGTCGCCTTTCGCTTCCCGAAGAGACAGAAGCTTCTGTCTCCGCATGGAAGCTTCTGTCGCCTCAGAGACGGGAGAGGGACTACAACCCGTCCATTCCGTTCTCGTCCCGTTCCATTTGACGGGAGAATTTCATGTGACCATTGGAAGTAGGAAGGTGAGGAGTCTACGGCAGGAGTCGCCTAAGGGACTACCCCGTCCCACCTGAAATTTTGACGGAAGGACTACAGCCATAGACCTTGATAGTCATTATAAAGGTAGAGTGACGAAAACAAAGGTAGATTTAAAGGTCAGAGAAGAACTGGATTCGGTAAAGGTCCAGAGACTAAGTTTGTTTACTTGAGCGAATTGGAAAACGCACACGATGAATAAAAGATCACGTGATCATTTCCAAACAAGTAGGGCAAAGGTGTTTGTGTTTGTGGGAAGCTTTTCTCGGTTGAATAAAATCGCCTGGCGACATCTGGATCAAAGATAAGGTGGACTGAAAAGCTTGATGAACTTGTTACAAGAGAGTGAAATTTGGAGATGAATTTTAACTTAAAAAAATAAGAATGGAGGAGACTGCTAGAGACCATAAGGGCAACACTAGGCAGTTCCCTATCCCTTACCATCTGCCATCCCTATCCATAGAGTCATCTATTCTTTTCTTAAAACAACCCATTGGTTCAGAGCTCTTTACATGGCTATTACGAGTAAGTCTATTCCATTTGTTAACCACAGAGCGGCTTGAGGGTGTCAGGTGGAACCGATGATAAACTAAGGACTCTTAATTAACAGTTGGATCGGAAACCTTCCCCGCAACAGCTTGGTTAAGAGATAAATGACGATTCGCATTTCGAAAAGCTTGATGGCAGCGTCTTCGAGGGCGAATTTCGAATTCGGTTCAAAATTTCTTAAAGAACGAGTCACTCTTCGGCATTTCGAAAAACGCAAGAGTCTGCAAATATAATCGCATTTTCGAAACGGAGAAGTTATTCCTCAACATATTTTGGTTTTGGGATATGTTTCCAATGGAAAGTTGTTGCTAAGGACTGTAGTTTACCAGCGCTTCTGTCCTAGAGGACAATCTCGTGGCTGCCTATGGCGCGTGGAGGAGTTTTCCTTTGATTATACTTTGGGTCGAAATGCTTCGTCGATGGAGTAAATAATAAATGGGTTTCCCCGTTTCGTTCGTTCACTTGACCGAAACGTAAAGAAAATTTCTTCGCGTGTTTGTGACACTCGTACAAGAGTCAGTTTATTTCGTCTGAACGAACGCTTTTGGCTTGATGCTGGGTTAATATAAGGGACTTTTAAACTTTATTGTTAAATATGTTACAATTAAGTTGATATTATGCAAATTAACAGCATGTCGGGTGAGGGGGGGGAAGGATGCTGGGTTAATATTATTTAACATTAAATGTTAAATATATTGTAGTGTATTATATTATAATTGTTATATATTGTAGTTAATATTTTGCAAATTAACAGCACGATGGGAGAGGTATGCTGGGTCTGTAAAAATGTCTTTTAACGTTAAATGTTAAATATATCACAGTTAAATTAATATCATGCAAATTAACAGCACGTGAGAGGCATGCTAGCTTGATAAAAATATATTAAATCTGTTAAGTTTGTTATAATTAACTTAATATTATGCAAATTAACATCACAGCGGGAGAGGGATACTTGGTTAATGAAAGTGTTTTAAATGTTGAATATATTACAATTAAATTAATATTATGTAAATTAATATCACAAGAGGAGACTGGAGTTGACCATGCGTGACTTCTAGGTAATCGATCAATCAAGCAATCAATCAGC
Source organism: Oratosquilla oratoria (assembly GCF_046742065.1). Lineage (NCBI taxonomy): Eukaryota > Metazoa > Arthropoda > Malacostraca > Stomatopoda > Squillidae > Oratosquilla > Oratosquilla oratoria. The sequence goes on along the minus strand of NC_134796.1, from coordinate 61,878,858 downwards.
CACTTCGAATCCACTACTGAACAGAGGCCTTTCTCATATCATACCATGACTACAATAAACTTCGGAGAGGAATTAGATTGAAATATAGCCATATCATCACTGAAATAGATGATAAAACAAGATGATAAAGAGATAAAAGAAATAGAAATTAGATAATATAGAAAAATATAGTTATAAAGATGTTTAAGGTATTGTAGGAAATAAAGAGGGATAATGAAATGTAAAATGAATAAATAAATAAATAATTAGATAGCAAAGGTATAATAGACAATAGAATAAATGATAGAATACATGATAAAATGTAATTATACAAAAAGATAAGAGATAATAGGAAATAGAAAAAGAAATAATGAAATAAAGTATAGCCATATCATCATTGAAACAGATAATAAAACAAGATGATAAGATAAAAGATAGAAATAGAAATTAGATAATGTAGAAAAATATAAATATATAGATGTATAAGGTATAATAGGATATAAATAGATGAATAATAAGATAACAAAAACATAATAGACAGAAGAATAGATGATATAATATATGATAAAAAGTAATTATGCAAAAAGATAGGAGATAATAGGGAATAGAAAAAGAAATCACGAAATGTAAAAGAAATGAGTTTTGAGAAGGATAACGAACTCATCATCAACATAATTATTGAAGAAAGAATCTACGCCAAGTTATGATTAATAAACTTGAAAACTTATAGTATTTATACAAAAACATAGCTATGAGCTCTTGATATTTCGTATCTGTGTATTAGTAGTTACTCCAAACTTCTTAAAATAAATATATATCAATAATTTTATGAATAAATTGACGAAGGTTTAGCTAATTTGAGCGAAAACTGCCATAAGCATGACAGGACATCGAACGTGATGAAAATGGAATAAAAAGTTAAATAAATAGATGAAATAATAGATTAATAAATAATAAATACAAAAATTATTTAATTTACAAATAAGATATATTGCACGATACACACACACGCACTTGTTTGTATATATATATATATATATATATATATATATGTATATAATATATGTATATATATATATATGTATATGTATATATATATATGATATATACATATATATATATATGTATATATATATATGATATATACATATATATATATATATATGTATATAATGATTATACGCACACACACACACACACACACACACACACACACACACACACACACACATATATATATATATATATATATATATATATATATATATATATATATATGTATATATATATGTGTGTGTGTGTGTGTGTGTGTTATACACACATATATATGAGCCACCCAAAACGCGATCAACGTATTGGATCTGCAAAAGGCTGGGAAAGGGAGTTGGAATGCGTTCAGGATTGATGGGTGGAAGGACAAATGGAATTAGATTCTGAAGAAAAGGAAGAGCGGGAGGATATGGAGGGAGGAGGAGGAGGGGGAGGGGGAGGAAGGAAGAGGGGGGCGGGGAGGAGGTGCGATGATTGAGAAGAAATGCGACATAGAAATGTGTGGAAATATATAGATCGAAGTGTATATTGGAGTAAGTAGGGATGTATATGAAGATATAGAAATGTATATTTATATATGTATAGAAATTATTATTGTATAATATATATAAATACGTATATATATATATATATATATATATATATATATATATATATATTTATATATATATATATATATATATATATATATATATATATATATATGTGTGGGTGTGGGTGTGGGTGTAGAAGTACATACAAACTGTTTGCAACGACAGACGATTGCATTTATTTACTCCGTTTCCATTTACTAGCTTAGGTTGAAAGCCTTAGCTGTGGAAGGTGTCTGCCCCAGCTGAATAATATCGCCTGGCGACACAAAGAAAGGGTTGGAAGAAAACAGACGAAGCGTGTAATGATGACAAAAGATAGAGAGAAGAAAGAAAAAGAAATGGAAAAAGTAAGGCATTAAAAGAGAAGAAAACAAAAACAAAAAAGAAGTAAAAAATTATGATAATAAAAAGGGAAACTGTTCTCCCCAAGAATAAAAAAAAACAAGAGAAGAGGAAAGTAAAGAAAAACAGTAAAGCGAAAAAAAAGGAAAAGAGGAAAATAAAGAAAAACAGTAAAATAAAAAAGAGGAACATAAAGAAAATAATAAAATGAAAAAAGAAAATAAGACAAAAGTACACTGAAAAAAAAATAAAAACAGTAAAATGAAAAAAAAGGAAAATAAAATAAAGAAAAACAGTAAAATGAAAAAAAGGAAAATAGAATAAA
>NC_134796.1:61851569-61871569 GCF_046742065.1 Oratosquilla oratoria | reverse complement strand
TTCACCATGGTGTTGGATCACGTGTTGGATTCGTGATCGACAGCTATTACCCTCACGGAAGAGAGCTCAGCTGATCACCAGAGCCGTACTGCTGTGAACCTTACACGCACACACACACACCCAACTCACCTCCCACGAGAGTTGCAGTAACGACTCGCAGCGCAGTGATACTGAAATTATTTCAGTCTTGGGCGAGATTCGAACCCGGACCTCCGTGGTGGCAACCGTGAACTCAAACAACTGCGCCACGTGTGTGTATGTGTGTGTGTATGTGTGATTTATTGTAATTACTAGGCCGTCAACCCTAATATATATATATATATATATATATATATATATATTATATACTGTATATATATATATATAATATATATATATATAATATATATAATATATATATAGGGTATATATATTATATTTATATATATATATATATATATATATATATATATATATATACAATACCAATAATAATAAAATGAGATTATAATAAAAAAAAATCAATAAAAGGGAGGTAGGGAGAATCAAGAAAGCAAAATACGATCACAAGAAAGACTCCAGAGACTGCATACTTCCCCTCCCCCTCCCCCCCACCCACCCATCCCTCCCGAGACCGTAAGCAGGATCCAATTTTACAGAAACTCAAGGAATGAATACATTTGGCGACGGCGGTGGCGGGGACGGCTCCGAAGAGTGGTGGTGGTAGTGGTTGTGGTGGTAGTGATAGTAGTGTGGTAGTTGTGGTAGTGATAGTAGTGTGGTAGTGGATGTCGTGATAGTAGTAGTGATAGTGGTGGTGGTAGTGTATGTAGTGGTGAATTTGGTGTTAGGGTTAGTAGTGGTAGTGATGTTAGTGGTGGTGGTGAGGGTATTTTGGAATTTTTATGGGTTTTTTTAATATCTCGCCCATCGACCCTCTTCTCACGACTCCCTGTTCCTGCAACAAGCCATCTCCATCGATTGCCCCTATTGGTTATGGGAGTGATCTCGCCAACTGAATAGGAACGTAAGAATGGAGGGGATTGCAAGAGACCATAAGACCTACACTAGGCAGTTCCATGTCCCTTACTACCTGTCATCCCTATCTATAAAGTTATCTCATGTTCCCTTAAGACAACCAATTGGTTTAGCGCTGACTACGTGGTTACTAAATCTATTTCATTCGTTAACCACGCTATTGGTTAACCAGTTCTTGCCTTTTTCGTTCTTAGAAATATCGCCTGGAAACACCTAAGGAAACCTGTAAATTCATCAATCAATCTATCAGTCAATCAATCAATCACCCATTCCATGACTCGCACGACTGTGCCAATCTCTGTCACGTCACTTCTGCAAACTTCTCTATCTCAGCTCTCTACCTTCTGTCTGGTCACCCTCTTGCACGCTTCCCATCTCGCGGCATCCATTCAGTAACACACTTCGTTCATCGCCCATCATTCTTTCGCTCTATCTCACCTGCCCAATTCTATTTCCTCTCTTTTATAGCCTTCACAATATCTTTCACTCCGGTCTGTACAACTATTCATTGATAGAGTGAAATGAGATAATTTCAGGCAATGTCACTTTACCATGTTTCCTGGATAAAGTCACTCGGTAACAGATAGAAAGAAATATATAACTCGCTTTCCGTAACAAAAAGGATTACTTAACTACCTTACGTAGTCAGTTATCTTTGACTTTGGACTCCAAGACCTCTTACCAACTCCTTTCCGAACTCCACTATTCCCTCTTCCTCCAACTCACTCCCCTCCTTCTCCCCCCCTCACTCCCTACCTTCATCTCATTTCCGTCACCCCATCTCACACCCTCTCACCCCTCCCCCTCTCCCCCTCTTCCTCTCCCCCTCTTCCTCTCCATCTCTTCCTCTCCATATCCCCATCTCCCCATTCCCACTCTCCTCCTCTTCCCGTCTCCCCGTCTCCCCTCCTCCCTTTCTTTCTTCCCAGCCAGGAACACAGGAATGCGTAGTAATATCGTTTGTCAATAAAAGATAAGGACGATTTGATAACAATGCTGAGTACGGCTCTGGTGATCAGCTGGGCGATTCAGTAGCTGAATGGGAGGGATTGGGAAGGGCAGACTCTCTATTCAAACCGAACAGGGTTTGATGGCTGAGGAAGGAGATGGGGGGGTGTAGAGGGAACGGCGGTCATATTTCTCGAAATTTCTTAAAGAGCAACGTGAGGAGGAAATGGTCGTTTCTCGTGAGAAGGAAATCGTGATTTCTCGAAATTTCTTGAAGAGCAACGGGAGGAGGAAATAGTGATTTCTCGAAATTTCTTAAAGAGCAACGGGAGGAGGAAATGGTTATTTTTCGAACTTTCTTAACCCATTCAACTCCGATGACAAGATGTCTTGTCATTTGGTCAAATAAAACAAAAAATCATAAAACACCAAAATGTTTGATCAAACACCAGAAAAATATGACGTCAGTCCTCGCTTCGCTGCGAGCGAAGCGAGGATTGACGTTATATTTTTCTGGTGTTTGATCAAACATTTTGGTGTTTTATGATTTTTTGTTTTATTTGACCAAATGACAAGACATCTTGTCATCGGAGTTGAATGGGTTAAAGAGCAACAGGAGGCGATAGTTATTTCTTGAAATTTCTCAAAGAGCAACGCGAGGAGGAAATGGTTATTTCTCGAAATTTCGTAAAGAGCAACGAGATGGGGGAGAGTTATTTCTCTGAATTTCTAAAAGATCAAAGGGGCGAAGAAGTGGTTAATTCTCGGAATTTCTCAAAGAGCAACGGGTCGAGGAATGTATTATTTTTAGATTTGTCTTAAAGAGCAACGGGAGAAGAATTATTTTATTTCTCGGATTTTTTTTTTTTTTTTAGTACCGAGGTGTGGGTGTGGGGAGAGCATGGGTGACGCCTCTTGATCTCCCCATCGGAAAGAAAGAGTAAAGTAATCTCCCACCTACTCCCTCCCCGCCCCACACCCACACCCACCCACACTTTCCTGTCATTAGGATTACCCATTGGAATGAAGGGGATTTTGGCAGAAGTGTCCGTAGGAATTTGTGTGTGTGGGAGGGGGCGGGCCAGGATATTTTTTTGAAGGGGGCCCAAAATTAAAGACACTATACATGTATGGTTAATGATATAGGGTTATATCAAGATACGTACCTCAAATTATTCGCAAGAGGGGACTGTCTGTTGAGGAAGGATGGGAGAGGACAGAAGACTGGTGTGAATGGAGAATGGTTGTATATGGATGATGTTGTGATTGCATGAGGTGGAATGGGCGTGGGGATGGGGGGTGAGGTAGTATGTGTGAGCAGAATTTGACGCAGCCCGAAGGGATAACTACAAGTCTTCTCCTGTTAGGCAATGGGGGGACGGAGAGATGGGGTCACCGATTTAATAAAGCGGCATTGCTGTGGATGTGCTGTGTCTTGCGACACTGCTTCTGACCCAGGCAGTGGACAAAGTGCAGGGATGACCCGTCATCCAGGAGGTACTAAGATAAGAGGGAGGGTGCAGGGGTGTGGAGTATATTCAGGGATGGAATGGGTGGAAATGATTTTATGCCTTGTCCTTTTTGGCTACCTCCCTTGTAAGGGGGAAAAAGCCTTGGTATATGTATGTATGTATATATATGAGTTATATTTTGACTTTCATCAAACATACACTGATATTTTCATAACTAAGAAACTTTAATAAAGTTATACGTGATGTAGCAAAGTTTCAAACACACCCTGGACGTCTAGGGGGCAAGACCCACCCCCACCCCCCACCCACCGGCCGCCTGTGGATATAGATCAATATAGAAATGATACCTGGGTAATTACGGCATACTAGTGGGTCGCGCGGCAGCCTATAGTCAGCGCAAGGAGAAATGACCGATAAGGCGGGGCTAGGAGATTTCCCGGTGTTGCCACATATGGGCATCCATGGCGAGAACGTGCGTGTGGATGCAATGTTTTCTGAATGCAGTGTGAGGGGGGCGGGGCCAGAGATTAGATGTAGTGGCAACGTCGCTCTCTCATGCACATATGCCATATCTACACTTAAAGAAACGAAACCTTTGTATAGAAAACATTGCTTTGATTTTTACCTCAGTGGTGGTGTGTGACAAAAAATTATAATATAATCATGTGAGGCAACATTATAAAATTATAAAATAGAATTATATAATAAAATAAAATTATAAAATAATTATATGTGGCACCACAGGGGAACTCCCAGTGCTCCGCCCTAACGGTCAGATCTCAGTGCATCGGGTATAGTGGATATCGTATCTAACTCATGACCAGGTGGTCGTGAGTTCTATTCCAGGGACCCGTTGTGGGTTGCTGCGTTGGTTCCTGGTCAGGCGGGGAGGCGACCCAAACTTGGTGTAAAAAAAAAAAAAAAAAAAAAAAAAAAAAAAAAAAAAAACAAAAAAAAAAAAAAAAAAAAAAAAAAAAAAAAAAAAAAAAAAAAAAAAAATCCTGCTGCAACTAACAGGGTTTTTACCATGCCAGGGGTTTCTCACTTCCCTCTGCGTGGGAGTGAGATGAGTTTCACACTGAGAACGAGTGGTTTATTTCTTGATGAATGAGACGAAGATTGAGGGAGTTTAAGCTCCAAATTAAATGTCATTATAGAGCTTCCTTTCTGCTCTGAAGCTTGTGAAGACTTCCCCAAGATATTAACCCACAGAAGTTTGTAATTAAATTATTCTTTACGTGGTCAAGTTTAAGATGGAATATGATCAACAAAATAGGGCACTATTAGGGCTTCCTCATCTAAGAAGGGCATGCAGATGCTATCAGAAATAGCCCTCATTTATTAGGATGTTTTTATGTGACCTAATTTGTAGGTTTATGTTAAAAAGGACATAAATCCAACATGCACAATGATACACACGTCTATAGCGTGGATTTTGTCATAATGAAGGATACATCATATATGTTAAAAAGGACATAATACCAATATGCAGAGATCCACACGAATCGACGGCGCAGTGGTACCGTCCATGGCCGCTATTCCAGCGGTCCGAGTTTGATTCCCGCCTAGAGCTCAAATAATATCAGCGAGCCGGCACTCCAGCTCACGTAGGCAAGAAGTTATGTGTGTATGTGTGTATGTGTGTGTGTGTGTATAAAAGGTCAAATCATTACCCATCAGTCGGGCATATATGAGCTCTGAGCTCTCATCCGGGAGGGTAATAGCCATCGATCACTAGCCCAACACGTGATACAAGACAGTGGTGAAACACATGTCTATATTGTGGGTCTTGCGTTTATGAGGGGTACTTTTGTCCCCCAATATGTTCAATATGGGGACACCGGATCCCTCTTACAGTTCTAGACCCTCGTCCATGTAGACCAGGGCTTCCCAAATTATCTTATATGACGCTCCCTTTTTTACCCTTACGGCCCCCCTCCTTTTTTGTGTGTGTGTATATATATATATATATATATATATATATATATATTTATATATATACTGTATATATATATATATATATATATATATATATATATATATATATGAAATTATATTTTTTCTGTTTATGTATTTTCTATTTATATCGAGAAAACGAGTTTGGGAAACTGATGGAATTATTCTTTGCACGTACTGTATGTAGTGGCAGATACTTGTTCTTTGAATGATTTCATTGTTCTTATTACTAGAGGGAAACAACGATGGTGGATGAAAGTAGACTGGGTGGGAGTGGTTGGGAGACAAGGATGGTGGAAGGGAATGGACTGGGTGGGAGTGGGTGAGTGTCTTTGACTTGGCTACCTCTCTTATAAGGTGGAAAAAACCCTTTGGTATATAGATAGATACATTGTTAATAAATAATGATTTTTGACCAAATGATTTCACTCCCCGTCGTATCCTTCTCACACGTCCTTCGGGGGCAGGGGTAGGTGCGCCCCCCTGGTTTGGAAACCACTGACGTAGATTTTTGTTCAGCCTTGGTCGCTTCAATATACTTCGTAATACTCCATCTCTTGACCAAGTGCAGCCGCGAGACGAGAAGCAATCACGCAAGAAGCCGGAGGAGGAATCTTGGCCATCGTGTCTGCAAGTGGAGACGCCTTAGCAATTGCAGCCGGACAGCCCCTGACGTAACTTATTGCCCAGATACCCTGATGGGGAACAGACCCTGAGGCACCTCGCACACCGAGGCAACCAGTTGCATGAAACCAGTCGTGCGGACACAGACACACACATAGAAACACCTCTCCGAACCCCCAGATATATGCACTCACATACACAAACATATACACACAAATACATGTACTCGAGCACACATATACATACACACACACGCACACACATACACTGTTACACCCCACGACCGGTTTCATGCAACTGGTTGCGTCGGTGTGCGAGCTGCCGAAGACGGACCTGGACTCCTCCTGAATATTGAATCGTAGTCGAGCTCGAGATGTTGGCGGGAGGGAGTGGAGACGGGAACGACTTTGAAGGACGATTCTCCTCAAAGTGTAGAGACGCTTCGAGGCCGACGGTCCCTTGAAGGTAAAATGGGGATTAACGTCTTAGGGAACCTCGAAACAAAATGGCAGATCTTGGTGGGGTAGGAGGAAGAACGTGGAATGGTGGAAGGTGGAATGACTTTGAAGGATGCTTCTCGAAGTGTTCGGACACCTCAAGGATGAAATGAGCATCGCTATCTCAGAACACCTCAAAACAAAATGACAGTTCTTGGAGGAACATTGGACGATTTTGAAGGACGCTTCTGGAAATATTGAGACACTTCAAAACCGACAGTGCCTCTAGAGTAAAACGGGCATTAACGTCTCAGGACACCTCGTTAAGAAGGAAAATGGCGAAGGACGAAAGACGCTGGTGGCGTGTTGACTTGGACGGGTCCCAATGGTGAACGAATGGTAACTGAAGAGGATGAGGAGGGAAAGGGACAGAGTTCTTGAAGGCTCTCCCTTCGGAATAGAACCCTCCTGACGGGGATTCTCGTCCTCAGGGACCAGGTCGTTCACAGCGTGAGAAAAGATTGGTTTGGGGAGAAAGAGAGAGAGAGAGAGAGAGTCGTTTCGTGCGAGAGAAGAGATTTATTTGGGGAGATAATAGTGAAAAGAGAGAGAGAAGGAGAGAAAGAGAGATATGGAGAAAGAGTGATGAAGAGAATGAGAGAGAGATGTGAAGAGAGAGAGTCGGTTCGTGCGTGAGAAGAGATTGGTTTGGGAAGATGATAGTGAAAGAGAGAGAGAGAGAGAGAGAGGGAGGGAGGGAGGGAAAATGGAGGTGAGAGGATGTGTGGGAAGAGATTGGTTTGGGGACTTGTTAGTGAAGAGAGAGGGAGAGGAAAGGAAAAGATACAGATAGGATGATGGGGTGTAGGGAAGGGTTGAGAGTGATGGCTGTTGAAATGGAAGGTGGTTAGATGGATGTATGGGAGTTCTGGCGAAGTAAAATTTTATGGGGTTTGGATGATTATACTATATATATATATATATATATGTGTTGTGTGTGTGTGTATACAACACTGAATGGGTCCCAGTGATTAGAGATACAATTTGATCAACCGCAATGCACTTTAATTCTAAGCCATTAACATCAGAAGAACCGTGGAAGCAACGCAGAAATTGAAACGTGGATCGCCCGAGGACTCGAACCTACGGTCCGCACGTGACCAGTGCAGCATTGACTTAAACCATTACACCATCAAGAGAGTGTAAAAAAAAAAATATATATATATATATATATATATATATCAATGGTGAAAAATATAACACATTTTTCAATCACAACTAGCACCACAGTCGGAAGAAAGAAAGAGTTGAATAAGCGAATCTATATATTTCGATGTCTAAATGCAATCCTCTTGAGTATTACTGAAGAGGATTGCAATTAGCAATCGAAATATATAAATTCGCTTATTTAACTCTTTCTTTCTTCCGACTGTGGTGCTAGCTGGGATGTATATATATATATATATATATATATATATATATGTATATATATATGTATATATATATATATATATGTATATATATGTATATATATACATGTATGTATATATATATGTATATATATATACATATATATATACATGTATGTATATATATATATGTATATATATATACATATATATATGTGTGTGGGTATGTGTATGTATATTATATATTGTTTGAAGATGAAACAGTTCATCTGTATGTGTCTATTACTCTGAAGAAGACATGTAATCGGAATGTCAAATTATATTTGTGTTCTTGATTCAACCCGAGTTTCCTTGCTACCAATGTGTGTGTGTGTGTGCGCGCGCGCGCGTATATATGTGTATATATATATATATATATATATATATATATATATGAATATGCATGTATTTATGAATGTATGTATAAACGTGTTAATCATGCATACATGTGAATGTATATTTATGTACAGCGTGAATATATATGAATATATATATATATATATATATATGTATATATATATACATATGTATATATATATATATATATTATACATATATAGATAGATATAGGTATTTATATAGGCATGAATATAAAGTAGAAAATATACGTAAATAGGGACGAAGGGGCTGAGTAGCTTCCTTTTCTAGGCAAGGGTGCTAGAGTGTAGACGCCTAAGTCCAATATAGAGAAATCTAGAGGTAGAATATTGCGGACAGTGTTGCAGAAGAGTCAAAGAGAATAAAGGAAGACTCAAACAGGAATTGTTATTGGTGAGCGAAAGGAGAGGATGAAAGAGAAGAAGAATGGAAATAAGAGAGGAATAAGAAGAGGAGAGAAAGAATGGAGAGAGGAAGAGAACAGGAAAAGGGAAAATAGAGAGAGAGAGAAGGAGATGAAAGTGAAGAAGAATGGAAGGAGGAGAGGAAGAATGGGGAGAGGAAAAGAATAGGAAGAGGAGAGGAAGAAGGAGAGAAAAAGAAGAATAGGAAGAGGAGAGAGGAAGAAGGGGGAGAGGAAAAGAAGAATAGGAAGAGGAGGGGAATGGTTGAGAGGGGAGAGGAAGAAGGAAGAGGAGAAGAAGAATAGAAAGAGGAGAGGAATGATAGATAGGGGGAGAGGAAGAAGGGAGGGATGAAGGAGAATAGGAAGAGGAGAGGGGGAGAGGAAGAAGGGAGAGAGCAGAAGAAGAAGAATAAGGAGAGGAGAGGAATGGCAGAGAAGGGAGAGGAAGAAGGGAGAGAGGAGGAGGAGAGGAAGAATGGAGAGAAGAAGAGAAGAAAAAGAATGGAGAGAGGAGGAGGAGGAGTAGAGGAAGACTGGAGAGGGGAGGAGGAGAAGGAGAAGAATGAAGAGAGGAATAGAGAAAAGAGAAGAAGAATCATAGGAAGAAGAGAGGAGAAGGAGAAGAATGGAGAGAGGTGGAGAGGAATGGAGAAAAGAGAAGAAGTATAGGAAGAGGAGAGAATGATGGAGAGAGGAGGAGGAGAAGAAGAATGAAGAGAGGAGGAGAGGAAGGATGGAGGGAGAGGAAAGGAATAGAGAAAAGAGAAAAAGAAGCATAGGAAGAGGAAAGGAAAAATGAAGAGAATAGGAAGAGGAGGAGAAGAAGGAGGGGAGGAAGAACGGAGTGAGGAGGAGGAGGAGGAGGAGAGGAAGAACGAAGAGAGTTTGGGTTAAAAGAGAGTGGCTAGAACGAGGCAATGGAAGATTGATGAGGGCACGAACCAAGATACGTACAATTGTGTAAAAGAAGAACAAGAGATTAATGAAATGGAGGGTGAGGGAGAGCGGGAGGAGGAGGAAGGTGGGAGGGAAGAAGAAGAAAGGGTGGAGGTGGAGAAGAAGAGGAGGAGGAGGAGGAAGGGTAAAGAGAAGGTGGAAGGGGAAGAAGGAGAAAGGGTGAAGGTGGAGAAGAGGTAAAGGAAGAGGAGGAGGAGGAAGGGGGAAGAAGGAGAGGAGAAAGGTGAAGGTGGAGAAGAGGAGGAGAAGACAAAGGAGGGAAAGGAAAGATTGGGAAGCAGTTTTGCGCTAACTAGCTGCGCTAACTAACAACTAAGTAGTGAGGAGTTGCAATTTGTGACCATTTCTTCATTCGTTGACGTGATTCCAGTAAGAAGAAGAGGAAGAAGGAGAAGATGAAGAATATAAGGAAGATAAAGAAGAAGAAAAAGAGGAAGAGGAAAAAGAAGAACAGCAACGACATAAAGAAGAAGAGTTAGAAGAAAAAGACGAATAATAATAATAAGAAGAAGAAGAAAAGGAAGAAGAGGAACAAGACTATGAAGAGGAAGAAGAAGAAAAGAAAAAGAATAAGAGGAGGAGGAGGAGGAAAAGGAAGAGGGGGGCACCAGGAACAAAAGAAGTAGCGCTGAAGAAGTATAGGAATTGGGAGTGAAGGAAGTAAGCTGGCGATATTGGGAGAAGGAGAAAGAGGAGGAGGAGGAGGAGAAGACACCTGAAGAAAGACAATAGGAAGTGAGTGCCAAAAAGGCGTAAAGAATCTGAAGGGAGAAAGGAAAGTCTCAATTTTCGAAAAACAAGAGTATCAGCCATCGGAGAGATGCAGAACAGGTACTCCCTTAGATTGAGGAAATATATTGTTTAACTGGATAAAAAGGAAGAAGAAGAAGAAGAGGAGGAGGAGGAGGAGGGTGAAGGAGGAAGAAGAGGAGGAGGAGATAGGGGAGGAGTGAGGAAAGTGGTAAGGAGGAGCAAGACGGAGGAGGAGGAAGAGGGTTGAGGGAGAAAGAGGAAGGAGGAGGAGGAGTGAGTGGAGGAAGAAGAAGGGAGGAGTGAGAAGAGGAAGGCGAAAGGATAGGAATAAGACGAGGGATAAGGAGGAGAGGAGGAGCTAGAAGAGGAATACGACGAAGACGAGAAGGGGAAAAAAAATGGACGAGGTGGAAAATGACTTCAAGAAAAAAAGAAAAAAAAAAAAGGTAAGAAAAAATCTGACATTAGAGAGAGAGAGAAATAGAGTGAGTGAAAGAGGAAGAGACAGACAGAGATAGAGAGAGAGAGAGAGAGAGAGGAGGTGTGAAACTGAAAAAAGAAAATGGACGAGCATTCACAGACACACACACATTCCTGTGAACTGGGGGTGTCATTCAAATACCGTGCCCTTCACCATTCCAGGGCAGTTGGGCATGTTATATGAAAAGCTTTTGCTCCAGTCCAGGACACCGCGTCCCTGTGCGATACTTGACCCATCAAGGGTCCCAAGGAACCGAATAAGATGCAATGAGAAAGGAATGGGTGTCACAAGGTGTTGATGAGGTTGATTACACCGAGGTTGGGGTGCCACGAGGCTCAGTAGGAAACACACACACACACACACACACACACACACGCACACACACACACACACACACACACACACACACACACACACACACACACACACACACACAAATATATACACACAAGGGTCCAGCGAAATTGAAAGATATTGAAACAGAAACGGAGAGAAAGATAGAGAGAAAGAGAGAGAGAGAGGGAGGGAGAGAAAGAGATAGAGATAGAGAGAGAGAGAGAAAGTGAGAGGCCAGACGGTGCAGTCAGAGTCGAAAGGGAAAATAGTCTCTTTGACGGCAGAGTCTGGCTTTGTGCGAGACGGATTGCTCTATTGGGAAATAGTTGGATATTGAAGCGAGGCAGCAAGCGTCTGCTCGTGTTGTAGGCGGCTTGGAGGGTGGAACCTCGAGACGGGGAGAAGGAGGAGGAGGAAGAAGAGGAGGAGGAGGAGAGGGGAGGATGAGGAAGACGAGGGGGAGAGGGAGAGGTCATGAGGCTGTGTGTGTGTATGTGTGTATGATTCAACATGGTCTTGGGTCACATGTTGGACTCGTGACCGACAGCTACTACCCTCCCGGACGAGAGCTCAGAGCTCATGTATGACCGATCTATGGGTAATGCTGTGATCTGATAACTCCCCGGCCACGAGAGTTGAAGTAACGGCTCGCAGCGCAGCTATACTGAAATTATTTCAGCCCTGGGCGGGATTCGATCTCGGACCGCTGGGTTAGCAGTTGCGCGTGTGTGTATGTGTGTGTGTGTGTGTGTAGACTCCAGAAATGCGTGTAATATGTTTCCTTCAGTTGTGCATATCTGAAAATATTTATGGATGTCATTACGGAAGAGGAGAAGGAGGAGGAGGAAGGAGGGAGGAGTGTTACAGTGCATGAGGATCTATATGTATATAAGTGTATGTGTGTATGTGCATGTGTGTGTGTGTGTGTGTGTTTACTTCAGAAACGCGTGTAATGATATATTTCCTGCAATCGTCCATATGCGAAAATGTTTAATATATGTCATTTCTCATAAAGTTATGTGGAGTTATGTCGGTTCAATTCCGTCGAGGACATTCGTACAAAGACGATGTCTGTCGTCTCAGGGGCTATCGGTGTCTTGGCGGTGATAATAACTCTTTTGGTTTAGTTTCACCGTGTGGTGTAATTGGTGCATCTCTGATATACATTCGATCTGACGGAAGACGTCTATTCCAGGCTTGTCCAGCCGTAACATTGTTTCACAGGCATTTGTCATTATGGATTTATTGTGTACGTACACACACACACACACACACACACACACACACACACACACACACACACACACACACGACTTGTGGCGCAGTGGTTAGAGTTCCCGGCTGCCACTACGGCGGTCCAGGTTCGAATCCCGCCCATGGCTGAAGTAATTTCAGTATCGCTACGCTGCGAGTCGAACACTCGTGGTAGGGGAGTTGGGTGTGTGTGTGCGTGTGAGGTCACAGCTCTCAACCGGGAGAGTAGTAGCTGTTGATCACGAGCGCAACACGTGATCCAAGACTATATTGTGAATCACACACACACACACACGCACACACACACACACACACACACACACACACACACACACACACACACACACACACACACACACACACAATTTTTCTCCTCTATTCCAGTATCCTCCCTTAATTAAATCTCTCCGTTTACCACCTCAACTCTGTATTTTCAGCGACTCATAGTGTCCTCAGGGATGACATCGCCTGCTATGGGCTGGAGCTTCGAAATCTAATGCTTGGGTTATGAGGTCAGTTGAAGGGGAGGAGGGGAGATGGAGGAAGAAGGGAGAGGGAGGAGGAAGGAAGAAGGGGAGAGGAATAGGTGGAGTGGAGAAGGTGGAGGAGGAGGGGAAGGGGAGGAAGAAGGGAGAGGGAGGAGGAGAACGGGGTAGGAGAGGAGGGCGGGAGAGGGAGGAGTGGAGATGGAGGAGGATGGGCGAGGGAGGAGGAAGGGAGAGGGGGGAGGAGAGGAGAGGGAGGAGGAGGCGAGACGCGAGGATGGAGGAGGGGAGACAGAGAAGGGGGAAGAGGGGGAGACGAGGGGGTGGAGGAAGGGAGAGGGAGGAGGAGGGGGAGAAGGGGGAGACGATATCTGTCACCCTAAATGTGCCTGAAACCCGGTTCCCGGTAGTCCAATACATTACCTTGCCGGTATCCCTGGTTCAAGTCCAAAGGTGCTTTGTTTCCTCTTCTCGTAAGGTCTCGTCTTCGAGTTCGGAGTTTTCGAACACCTGAAGACCTCGTTTCACACGGACCGACTTTTCGCCGTGCGCCGTCCACGGCACGACGTCGTGCATCTCAAATAATCGTGGGTATCTATGGACGCTTTCTCGACCAAGTGTGAAAGCGTCCATTGACACCCATAGTTCTTTGAGAGCACGACGTCGTGTCGTGGACGGCGCACGGCGAAAAGTCGGTCCGTGTGAAATGAGCCGAAGATCCCCTTACCCCCTTCTTTTCGCCTTCCCTCTGAATAAAATCACCTGGCGACAGCTAGAAGAACACGTATAAGAACATAATGGAGGAGACTGCAAGAGACCATAAGGCTTACACAAGGTAGTTCCATATCTCTTATCACCTATCATTCCTATCCATAAAGTTATCTAATCTTCTGTATAAAGAACTAATAATTTCAGCTCTCACTAGTTGGTTACTAATTCTATTCAATTCGTTAACCCCCTTTTTGGTAAACCAGTTCTTGTCTATTCCCTTGTTAAACCTAAATTTGTCCAATTTAAATTCATTACTGCGAGTCCTGCCCTTCTGTCTTGATATGATGACCTTGTCTGCATTACCCTTGTTGAAGCCCTTGACCCATTTGAAAACCTCTATTAGATCACCCCGCACTCTTCGTCTATCCAGAAAATGGGAGTTCCATGGATTTACATGGACAATCGAATAGGAACAGATCTATTGGTCCTTACATGGCTGTTTTGGTACTTAATATATCATTAATATCATTATTAGTTTTTTTAAAGTTAAGATGACCGAGTAAAATCGTCTGACAGAGATTGAAATAAAAGGAAAAAAAAAATGTCTTGTGTTGAAAATGCGTCTCTCCTGATTCTCCCGAAGAATATTAACCTCCACATCTCGAGTCTCCAGAGACGGAATTCGGAAACTCGCAAATACGGACCTTCTTTGCACAAATGGAATTCTTGCGCGAAATTTGAAATTCTCTCTTTAAGAAATTTCGAATTTCAGACAAAAAACAAAAATCTGGTCATAAAACTATAAAAGAAGCTAAAACTGTAGTAATCCTCTCTATATTCGTCTTTCCATTCATCCATCAATCCATCCATCCATCCATCCATCCTACTACTATGCCATTGCCCATTATGTCTTTTCCCCCTTCGTCAACTGCTATATCTCTCTCCATGTCTCTCAGTTTCTTGTTTCTTTATTTATAATCTTTGCTGGTCTCATATTCACATAGTTCTGGGTTCGAATCTCGCACTCCCATCCCAACAATCCCTTAAACGCATAAGACAAAGAAACAAAGGGTTAATCAGCGCTTCCTAGGCGTAGACTCGTCATCTTTGTAATCCTCACCAACTTGATCTCCATTTTATCCATAGGAATTCCTTACCTCTTCGTTATATTTATGTTTCCTATCGAAAAAAATAACGAGTCATTAACCAAAATAAACTATTCCATTACTCAATTTCTTGTGTCTACCAGATTTCCTTCATTTCTCCATTCTCTTTACAGTCCTCATCAACTTCAACTCCACCCAACCAAATGTATTCCTTATTTCCTTATTATATTCACCTTCCTTCTACTGAACAGAATAATCGGACATCAAACAGAAGAGAACATACAAAGGTCACAGCCCTCAGGCATCGCACGTGTCAAGGTCACGGCTTTATATCCTGAATTTCAGACTCTTGATGATCTTCACAACGCTCAGGGGGAGAGGGGGGAGGAGGGAGAGGTAGAAGGGGGAGAAAGGTGGGAGGACGTGTGTTGTGTGTTTGTTCCTGGTTGTATGAATTTGTTAGTGCCACCTGGTGAGTCTCTCTAAAGCTCTCTGCCAATTACTTCCCGCTTCTTGTACTTGGATCAAGCGTATGACTCAGGTCTTGCCTGTGTTTCACAGTTTCGTTTGTGGCCTCGGCTTCAATATATATATATATATATATATATATATATATATATATATATATATATATATATATGTGTGTGTGTGTGTGTGTGTGTGTGTGTGTGTGTGTGTGTGTGTGTATTGTGATATTCTGAGATGTTGAAGTTGAAAGAGGAAAGACTGGAATCTTAATCCGAGTTATTCCTGACTTGTTTTGCTATAAGCTTTGCAGCGAAACTACTTTAGAACAAAACTCGGATTAAGGCTCCAGTCTTTCCTCTTTCCACACACTTCACATAAATGTATATGAATACATTCTATATATATATATATATATATATATAATATATATATATATATATATATATATATATATATATGCAATTGTGTATATTAGGCCAGAACCGTAACAACGGAAGAAGGAAGTTGTTGGGCTCATTGCCTCCTCCCCCCAAAAAAAAAAAAAAAAAATCCAAAAGAGCTAAACAAATTGAGAACACAGTTACTGCTACTATACTAATAATGATATAGTGATGATAATGATTGATAATAATAATGATAATTCCGTAATGAACAATACAAATCAAAAACAGAATTCATAAAACTTTATTTGTAAGCATAGTTTATGCTATCATACTTTATAATTTTGACGAAGAACAAGCGATTTATCATTATTATTATCATTATTATTATTATCATCATTATTATTAATGCTATTATTTTGTTACCAAGACTTTTTCTTAGTCGGATACTTATTTCCCATCATGTTGCTTGTGAATAAAAAACAAATGGTGTTCATATCAGAAAAGTAAAAGTATATATATGTATATATCTATATTATATATATATATATATATATATATATAGATACACATATATACATATATATATATAGATACACATATATACATATATATATATAGATACATATCTATATATATATATATATATATATATATATATATATATATATATATATATCACAGCTAACGCCACAGTCGGACGAAAGAAGAGTTGCGTAAGCGAAACTATATATTTCGATTGCTAACTGCATTCCTCTCCAGTAGTACAACTGCGGTGTTAGTTATGATTTACAAACGTGTTACTACATTTTTCACCAGTGATATATATATATATATATATATATATATATATATATATATATATATATATATATATATATATATATATATATTTGTACATCCTCCTCTTACCTGCACAGATGACTTTTTGAAACTCCATTCCCACTCCATGTTCGATTTCAGAGCTCTCCTTCATTAAACATGAGGTGCTGAAGTAAAGCCTTTCATTGAGTTTCTTTTTCTTTAATTTTTCTTTCTGCCTTTGAGAGCCTCAAGTATTCCTCGGTATTAATCACCACGGGAACTGATTGATTGATTTATTCATGAACGCCGCACGCAAGACGGGTTTCGCAGACCTCAGCGGGACTTTTGTATATAATGATCCCACATCCAAGTTTTCGTTCCTCAACTCGTTTCGAAATTTCCGCGTCTGCATTACATTTCCTTTTCCCTTGCTCCTGTTTTCCTTTAATTGTAGTTATAGCTATATCAGTCACCTGTCCCAGTGTCATATCCTATGCTTATCCATATTCCTATTCCCATGCCTGTCCTTATTTCTGTCCTTATCTTCATCGATTTTTAAATTTGTAAATCTGTGTCTCTTTCATATCACATGTATTACCCCCACCCCACCCCCCTCTCTCTTTCTCTGGCTGGGGATGACATGTGCTAAGGGACATGGAACTGCTTAGTGTAGGCCTTATGGTCTCTTGCAGTCGCCTCCATTCTTATGTTCCTATGTCCTTTGACTCGGTTATCCTCCACGTGAAGAGGGAAATGGGATTTAATGAAGAAATGAGATTTTTATTTTTAGAAAGGTTTAGAATATTTGAGTAATGTGATTGATGTAATAGGTCGATTGATGCTAATTTGAAATATGTCAGTAATAATTCATCTTCTTTCGCTCGTCGATCACAGATGTCAGGAGAATAAAAAGGAATATGAAGAAGAACGAAATAAAATAATGAAAAAGAATAATGACGAGAAAAAGAGGAAAGGGAAAAAGACGAAGAAGAAGAAAAGGACGAAAATAGAAATAAAATGACAAACGAAATACTTTCCTTAGTAAAAAAAATATATACATATACGGATATCAATCTGTTTTGAAAACTGTTGACGATTAAAAAAAAAAAAAAAAGTAAGAAAAAAAAAAGTAAAACCACAATGACATTACATTTCATCTCCTTCGGCAGAATGACACGGAAAAGGATAAAGAGATACAAAGAGCTGTCGAAATCAGAATAAATTTGAAATGATTACATTTGTGGTCAAGTCCATTGCCCGTGGGGTTAAAATGTATTAATTGCATTTTTTTTTTTTTTTTTTTTTTTTTTTTTTTTTACGAGTTTCGCTCTTAGCGGCTTTCAGTGGCTGGTCTTCAGTCGTAACGTCATGTCTCTTCTTCTGATTGGCTGGTCCTCAGTCGTGACGTCATGTCTTTTCCTGATTGGCTGGTCCTCAGTCGTGACGTCATATCTTTTGATTGGCTGATCTTCAGTCGTGACGTCATGTCTCTTTTTCTGATTGGCTTGTCCTCAGTCGTGACATCATGTCTCTACAAACTATTATTTTTTATTTACTAATAGAAATATGATTCCAATATAAAACTTCTCTCAATCTCTTCACTGATATTGGTTTCCTAACTTGATATGAGTCCTAACTAGCTTGGCCGAAGATTTAATCCGAAGTTTGTGGGTTAATGTTTCTTACCACACTCAATTAGGTTTAAAAAGGAAATAGGCAAGAACTGGTGGTAAAGGACATGGAACTGCCTAGTGTGGACCATAAGGTTTCTTGCAGTCTCCTCCATTTTTATGTTTTTATGTTCTCACCAAGCTGTCCTGGGTTCGAATCCAGTTGTTCCTACTCGCCCAGTAGTCATACAAAGAGAGAGAGAGAGAGAGAGGAAGTGTGTGTGTGTGAGAGAGAGAGAGAGAGAGAGAGAGAGAGAGAGAGAAGACCTGGAGCAGGTAGCTCGACTCTCATTGATATATTTAATTAGAAGAAACTGTTTATAGGTTGTGTCAAATAAAACAGCCGTAAATTACTTATGGTGAAGAGAAAAAAATAATCTCGTTGAATTTCGCCTCCTGCAGAATATGAAAAATTATATAGTACTTGCATTGCTACTTTTCCGCATGCTGTGTCTGTCTTGCTTCTCTCTCTCTCTCTCTCTCTCTCTCTCTCTCTCTCTCTCTCTCTCTCTCTCTCTCTCTCTCTCTCTCTCTCTCTCTCTCTCTCTCTCTCTCTCTCTCTCTCTCTCTCTCTCCTTTTCCGCATACTGTGTATGTCTTGCTTCTCTCTCTCTCTCTCTCTCTCTCTCTCTCTCTCTCTCTCTCTCTCTCTCTCTCTCTCTCTCTCTCTCTCTCTCTCTCTCTCTCTCATAGATATTTCCTGCACATTGCCAGCTATATCAATCTCAGAAGAATGCCTTGCGAGAGTCCACACCTAATATAACTTTGGATATGGCTTGAGTTTCATCGGCAGTGCTTTGTATACGACACAGGCTATACTAAACGTGATTTGCTCGAAGTCTGTGTTAAAAAAAAAAAAAAAAAAAAAAAAAAAAAAAAAAAAAACTTCCACAGTATTATACTAAAGTTCTGTTTATAGTAAAGCTACTCCCTCTTCCATAAAACTAAAATTTTATGGGTAAAAAAGCTATTCACTCTTCTCTCTTCCACAGCACATAAGTTCGGTTTAAATGTTATTTCTTCTTTTATAGTGTTAAAAATCTATGTATAGGATTTCCTCATCCCTCTTCTATAGTACAATTTGTTCTTCTACAATATGGGTAAGAAAACTATTCTTCCCTTTTTCACAGCACTTATGTTCTGTTTAAATGCTATTTCTTCTTCCATAGTGTTAAAAATCTATGTGTAGGACCTCTAGTTCTTCTTCCCTCTTCTCTAGTACAATTTTTTGTTCTACAATACTAAAATTATGTTTCTGTAAACAATATTAAACTTTATGAACATCAGACACATCCTCTCTGGGCACACAAAACGCATTTACATTGGTGTGCCCTTGTATTTTGCATTCTATGCGTCCTGAAACTCATAATTATCGTTTCACACTCAGACAGGACATTCCAATGTCCAACAAGCCCTCACTGCTTAAGCATCACCTGACCAAGTGCTTTCTTAAGCATAAACTGATGCACTACTGAGTGTGGAGGGTCTACAGGTGTGGTATCTATATGCATAATGCATATGATAAACAGATACAGTACTGAGTGTCGAGAACCGATAGAGTTGGGTGATGCTATCTATGTAATGTAACCATGGTAACGCTTCCCTGGGATTGAGGTTTGTGCGTCCGCCACGGTTAGGCTTCACGGTCCTTGTAGTACAAATGTAAAAGTAGACGAAGTATTGTACACCGGACTTTGATTAGCTCCATTAAGAGCTAAAATGTAGTCCGACCCAGATACGCATCCCGTTGCACCCCGGGTCGGGGGTATACGCTCGCGGCCCGTAATTGACCGCCACCCCACCCCACCCTAGCCCACCCCACACCTCCCCCGCCGCACCATATTCAACTCATTTCGCAGTTCAATAGTCGCTCAGTTCGAGTATTGTTTATCCTTGTCACCCGAGAACC
>NC_134796.1:61844069-61846569 GCF_046742065.1 Oratosquilla oratoria | reverse complement strand
TCGTCCATTTGTTAATTCTCTCTTTCTCTCTCTCTCTCTGTGTGTGTGTGTGTGTGTTTCTGTGCGTGTGTATGTGTGTGTGTGTGTGCGTGTGCGTGTGTACGCGCGTGTGTGTTCGTTCGCGCGGGAATAGTACATTGTCACCCATTTGTTAATTCTCTCTTTCACTCTCTCTTTCTCTCTCTCTCTTTCTCTCTCTTTCTCTCTTTTTCTGTGTGTGTGTCTTTTTGCGAACGCGTATCCAAGTGTTTATTTCCCTTTTTTATTTGTCCTAATTTTCTCTCCGCATTCCCGGTGCTCATATAAAACAGCGAATATGAATGAGGTCGAGGTGCCTGTTGTGGGTACGAGGTTGCCAAGTGAAAGGGGAGAAACGTGTGGAAGAAAACGGGAAGTGGTGAGGAGTTAAAGAAAACGTGGTGAGGAGCAAAAAAGAAAAGAGAGAGAGAGAGAGAGAGAGAGACAGGGCCGTGTGGAAGAAAACAGGATGGGGTGAGGAGATTTCAAGAAAAAAAAAGAGAGAAAAAAGAGAAAATGGTGAGTGAGAAGAAAACCGTTGACGAGAGGGAGACAGAGATGTGTCAGTAAGAGCCCAAGAAGTGTTTGAAGTCCTTCAGGGGGAGAGTGGAGGGGAGGGGGAGGGGAGAAGGGGGGGAGGGAGTGCATCCAGAGAGGATGAAACAGACGTCCGAAAATACTAACGCTGGAATGCAGAAGTCCATTGATGATAACTGGAAGAGAGTAGTTTTCTCTCTCTCTCTCTCTCTCTCCTAGGGAAGCTTTTGTCAGAGAAACTCTCTCTTTTAAATCAGAAAGTCTCCATGACAAATTTTGTCATAGAAAAATATTTTCTATTTTCTACTTTAATTTCATCCAATAAAATGCTATACTGACAACTTCGTGATCTTTTAAGTTCTAGAAATATACTAGGGTAGCTCCAAAATTAATGCCTCCTATTTTTTCTCATTTCTCAAGAAATTGAATAGCTACAAACACAGGAATTTTAGTTTAAGATTACAAGGGTTTACTCATCATAACACTGCCATAAACAGTCCCCTGGGATTCTTTAGCACAGAAAAAAAAAATAATAATAAGAGGCATTAATTTTGAAACTGTTGTCACAGGTTACTTAAATATTTACCTATTATTTTTATTTGTTGTATTGAAATTACTTTGCAATTATTATTTCCAAATATTCTCCAGTCCAATTTTTTTCATTAAATGATATTTGAGCTAAATAATAATCTCCATTATGAAGTTTGGAGTGTTACGAAGTGTTTCAGGAAAAGTAGTATATTGTACATTACAATGAACAAATAAAAAGATATTGATATTGAGTTTGAAGAGTTCGAGAGTAGTATTCAGGCTTACTCTAATAGAAAGATATATATATAAGAAAGCTTGCGCTGAACTTATATCTCTCTTGATGGTGTATTGGTCTAAGTCACTCGGCACTGGTAACGTTCTCGCCGCATAGGTTCGAGTCCTCGGGCGTACCACGTTACAATTTCTGCATGCGCCTATATGGCTTAGAATTAAAGTGCATTGTGGTTGATAAAATGTATATATATATATGTGTGTGTGTGTGTGTGTGTGCTTCTAAGGAAGCTAGGACGGTGCCTTCAACGTGGAATTTAATAAACCATGCCCTTGGTCCAACTCGCTGGCGGCAAGCTCGACCTAGCGTCACCTCGACCTCCGTCGCAAGTAGCGGCGCTCTAACTCACTCGGCCAGCGAGCATCCAAACATATAAACATAAATACTATATTGTATTGATAAAAATGTTGTTGTGATTGTTGTTTTATTATTATAATTAATGTTAATTTTACTTATTTTTTCAGGTTAGTACCTCTACGTAATCTTGTGCCGGTGTGGTGAGTAGCTTTTCAAGTTCTAGTTCATACATACGTACATACATACATACATACATACAGACATACATGATTCGGTTTGATTCAGTTGAGCGTCGCGAACTCCACCAATCAGGAAGATGGGACGGTACCCCTTATAGAGAACTTCGTACCGTGGATTTTAATGAACTATCACCTTGGTTCAACTCGCTGGTGGCAAAGTTCGAACTGGAGTCACCTCGACCTCCGCCGCAAGGAGCGACGCTCTAACCTCTGCTAGGGCAGAGCTATATATATATATATATATATATATATATATATATATATATATATATATATATATATATATATATATATATATATATATATATATATATATATTTTTTTTTTTATCGATGTTGGGTCGCCTCCCCGTCTAGCCAGGGCTGTCGGAAACCAAGACGACATAGCCCGTAGCGAGGCCTAGGAATCGAACTCACGAGCAAAGGTTCATGAAGGAAGACACACGAAACCACTCTTAGTTGATTTCATTTTTGCTAAAAACAGGTCATTTTATGCATCTCAGGGGGACGGTATCTGGTCTGAAGAAGGGCTTGAAGGGTCGGGACCCCCAAGGGATCGGACCAGGTCCTCAGGGATGCCGATCATT
>NC_134796.1:61836569-61839069 GCF_046742065.1 Oratosquilla oratoria | reverse complement strand
GGAAAGGAAAAAGAAAGAAGGAAGAATAGGAAAGGACGGGAGGAAGGAGGAAGAGGTGGAGAGGAAGGAAAGGGGGAAGGAAGAAGAGGAGGGAGGAGAGAAGAAAAGGGGAAGAGGAGGGAGTGTGAAGGAACAAGCGTGGGTGGAGGGTGAAGAGGAGCGAAGGAAGAGAGGGAGTGAAGAGAGGAGGAAGCCGGGAGAGGAAGGAGGGTGAAGAGGAGCGAGCGAGGGAGGAGAAGAAAAAGGGAGGAGGGAAGGAAAGGGGAAGAGGAAGGAGAGTGAAGAGGAGCGAGGGAAAAGAGGAAGTAGGGAGGAGAGGAGGAACCAGAAAGAGGAAAGGAGAGTGAAGAGGAACGACGGAGGAGAGGAGAGGAGGGAGGAGAGGAGAGAGAGAAGCAAGGGAAACAGAAAAAGAGACTAAGAAAGGTATAGTGAAAGAAAGAAAGAAGAAAAAATGGAAAGAAATATGAAAGACAAAAATAAGGAGGAAAGGAAGGAAGAAAGAAATGAAGGTGGGAAGGAAAAAAAATATTGGGAAAAGAAGGAAGGACTGAGTAAGCGAAGAGAGGTGACATGAGCAGACATAGAAGAGAGAGAGAGAGAGAGAGAGAGAGAGAGAAGAAGAAGAAGTATGGATCTGGAACGAAAGCATAAAAAAATTATATAAGATTAAATAAGTCGCTTTCCCATCTAAATACCACAGTGGCGACAAATGCCTTTGAGCTGCAATATTCCCAACATAAAAGTCTGACACAATTTTCTTGAATTTCCAACGTACACGCTTTCTGACTGAAGGCAGAAAAAAAAAATCAGATCCTTGGCGATCGATTTGAGTGAGATGGATGAGTAACAAGATGGCGCGCATAGTGATGGATGCAAGAAGGGTGGCAGGTGGATGAAGATGTTAGTAGGTAAGAAAATACCCTCAAGTGGAAAATCACGGATGGTGGAGAGCACAGTGGAGTCAGTGTTTCGGCATAGTAGTTTACTAATATGCGAGATAAGTTTATGAATATGGATGACAGGTGGTAAGGGATAAGGAACTGCCTAGTGTAGGTCTTATGGTCTTTCTAATTCTCATGTTCTTATGTGAGTGTCGGACTCTTAGAAGTCCCGGCCGGGAGTAAAGGAGATATAATAAGTATGTGTTGCTAAAAGGTGTAAACGACGCAAGGAAAACTGAAACGAATGCAGAACTGACATAAGGATGATAATTGCGTGGTGGGAATGTTAGCGTGGGAGAGGAAACAGATAAAGTTCCGCGAAGATGATACTCTCGTATGAAGTAAATAAAGACGAGATTGTGAAGAGAGTTCACATTTCGAAGGTGGATGGAAAGATACGGGTGGGAAGACCGAGAGGTAGAGAGGATGAAGAAAAGGACTGCTTGAAGAAGAAAAGGAGCATATATGTATTGTTGTGCATATATTTGGATATGTATGTGTATGCATATGTATGTGTATATGTATTTGAAGAATAGGAGAATATGTATTTGTGAAAATGCATTTGTATACTGTATGTATATGTGTGTATGTGCTGGAAAAGGAGAAGCATATGTGTATTTGTGTACATGTATTTGTATATGTATGTGTATATGTACGTGTATGTTTGTATGTATATGTACATGTAAGTATATGCATTTATATATATATATATATATATATATATATATATATGTGAATGTATGTGTGGTGTACAATATGTGTATGTATGTGTGGTGTAAAGTTGTATATACACATACACACGCGATGAATATATGTTATTTAATGTTATTTTACTCATTCATTTGCATTTGGATCTTCACGTACCCATTCATTCAGAATCTGAGTTTCCACTCTGATGAACAGTGGCACCAACACCAATCTGTTTCCATTGGGACATACGTTCAAAGGAGAGACATTTCTCTATTCAAAACTACATTCAACAAAGTTTGTCTACGTTGCGGAACCGTATCAACAACAGCCGTCATCATGTCTGCGGAAACAGCCACCCGTCCCATCAATAGGCATTTCCTCTCAAGGGGGGGGGAATGGCCATATATATACCATCTCATGTTCATAATCGCCGACTCCCGCTTGTTCTGTGAGGCAATAGACCAGATTTATAGAAGACAATACCTCATGCCACAACAAGTCTCTATCGGTGTTTGGATTAAATCACGCCGAGGGAATGGGAAAACGGAAAACGGAAGCATAATTTTAGTCTATGGATTGCTCCATTACAGGAAGTGCCATTTGTCATGAGCTCACTAAGGTGAGTTGGCTAGCTTATGTATGTTCCTTATTGGGCACCTGCTACACATAATGCTGAGCTAACTATTAACGAAGAATGTACACTGTGATTTGTTGTAATATGTCTTTTTTTTTATATAAATCTCTCTTGTTTTTCTGTCAATTTTGGCTGGTTGGTTTTCATAGATGAATTTCTTTGTTGTAATTCTTTTTATACATTTTATACATTTAATTGTGATATAACATGTATATACTCACATTATATACCA
>NC_134796.1:61814069-61831569 GCF_046742065.1 Oratosquilla oratoria | reverse complement strand
TCCCCTCGACCTTTGCCGTAACGACGCCCTAACCCGCTTGGCCAGAGAGCTTCCTAATGATGATATTAATAATAGTAATAGTGATAATAAATGTATTTGGAATATTAAGATATCTTTTCTTGGATAGGAGAGAGTAATAGTGAATATTAGCAATAATATTAATAATGATGGTAGTAATGATAATAATAAATGTATTTGGAATATTAAGGTATAGTTTCTTGTACAGGAGAGGATAGTTGAAAATATTAACAGTGATAATGATAGTGATTGTAATAAGGATAATAAATGTATTTGGAATATTAAGATATCATTTCGTGTATAGGAGAGAATAGTTGTAAATATTAACAGTGATAATGATAATGATTTTAATAAGGATAATAAATGTATTTGGAATATTAATATATCTTTGTGGATAGGAGAGGATAGTTATAAATATTAACAGTTATAGTAATAGTGATAGTAATAAGGATGATAAATGTATTTGGGATATTAAAATATTTTTTTCGTGGGTAAGAGAGGATATATATCAACAGTAATAATGATCATGATATTAATAAGGATAATAAATGTATTTGGAATATTAAGATATATATATATATATATATATATATATATATATATATATATATATTTGTGAATACGAGGACCAAAATTCGAAGATGTGTGATCCTCAGCGACGTGGTTGACATCTTATGAAACACAAAATCCTTTCCCAAAAACATCAGCACCAACTTTCTTAATCTCTTAGTCTCGGGTTCGATTTTTTTTTAAAGAAACTTATGAAAATCGTATTTGTGTTTAATCGTGAGGAAGGTAAAAAAAATTCTCAAAAATTTAGAGATAATGAGGAATAGATGCATGACAAGGAATTTTTCCACTGGGTCTGAGGGTGGCCGAGTAATCTGGGATAAAGCCTTTGTGTATTGGGGTAATACGTGGTCAGGCAAGCTACTGTAGCGTTTCGGTAAACGACGTGTTTAATATATATATATATATATATATATATATATATATATATATATATATACACATATATATTTCTACAGCACTTTTATACAATTGTGTATTTACATTTATTCGTGTACACAAGCGTACATTAATATATTTATACAATTATACACTTTATACATTTATATATTTATACCTCTATGCGTAGTATGTCTATAAAACTATATATATTCATATATTTATACATTTACACATTTAAACATATATATATACATACATTTACACACATTTGTACATATTCGCATGATAAAACATATACATTTTATACATTTATATATTTATACATCTATATGTCTATACAAATATACATGTATATATTCATACATTTATACATATACACATTTAAACATACATAGATTTACACAAATATATATTTGAACATATATATGTGCACACAACTTACCTTTATATACATAATTACTCATACAATTATACAGATTTAAACCTATATTTATACATTCACACACACACACATGCATTCATAATAACTCCAAAGATTCTATTCGTTAGGAAGGAAGATCCATGACCGAACAGCGTCCTAAAGGTCCCCGACCACCAAAGAGAGAGAAAAAAAAAATAATAATATAATAATAGATAAATAAAAAAGGAGCCTACGCCAAGAGGCGCTGAGTAGCTGCTGCCGAAGCCGTCACCTTTACCTTAATATGCTCTTTAAGGACTATTTGGGGGGCAGGGTAACTAACAGTCACTGCTGGGAATCGGAGAGGAGTGCGGGATTCGAACCCACGAGTAAGACGAATGAAATCACCTGAGGACAGAAACAGTGAAAAATAATAACGATAAAAAAAAAAAAAAATCGAAAAAGTCTCCCGCCATCTTGTCAGCTGATCCCGAGGCTCCCAATGAACTGCGAAGAAGTTGAATTCTCTCCTTGGTCTTGCGCGTAAACAAGGTTTAATTAAAGTCAGACGTGATCCTGTGACCTGTGCACTTGTGGTTGGGTTCCCAGTGACTACCACTTGGTTTTTGGCCCTCCAAACACATAGGGCAAAGGTGATGATGATATCCCATGAGCTGGTTTGGTAAAATATTAAGTTATACGATAAGGTGGGACTGGAAATTAGCGTAGAATTATTGTAATATATATACATATATATATATATATATATATATATATATAATATATTTATATATATATGTATATATACATATGTAATATATATATATATATATATATATATATATATATGTGTGTGTGTGTGTGTGTGTGTGTGTGTGTGTGTGTGTGTGTGTGTGTGTGTGTGTGTGTGTGTGTGTGTGTGTGTGAATAAAATAAACTAATAGATACACTTTTTTTTTTTTTTTTTTTTTTTTACAAGAGTTAACTAATTGACCTTAGGTCGTCTTTCTGTCAGATCAAGAACTAGAAATGAACTATCGTCGCTCTAATTTCTGAACTCGCATAAACATAATAGGAACGCTTGTGAAAGGCAATTCTTCATTAACTTTTTTTTTTTTTTTTTTTTTTTTTTTCTGCCATCAGACTTTTATTCAGAGAACCTGCCCGCTGAAGCTTTTTTTTTGTGAGAAATATTATAAAATGAAAATGGGAATTTCTTGTCGGTGGTGAAATGTATTCCAACATATGGGGATGATTTTGTTTTGATGGTAACCAATTTGAAGGCTTTGGTGGACAGTCTCCAACGCATTCACAAAAGGAAACAAGAAAAACCATAAATCATTGTAAAAGGAAAAAAATGAATATGAACAACTAATAAAAAAAGTAGAGAGAGAGAGAGGGAGAGGTTAGGTTGGGTTATATGTTTGTGTTAGAATATCACGGGGAATTAAAGAATCACATCATTCACCTCATTCTCCATCTCCACCTTCACTTTCATCTCCTCTCCACCTGGACCTCTACTTAGACTTCCACCTCAACCTCCATCTCCATCTCTACCTCCATCTACCTCCATGTCTACTTTATCTCCACTTTCACCTCCATCTCCACCTTTACCTCCTCCTCCACCTCCATCTCTACCTCCACCTCCACCTCTATCTCCACCTCTATCTCCACCTCCATCAGCACCCCCACCTCCACCTCCACACCCGTTCCCAACACTTCGACAACTCTCCTCCGGAAGAAGACGGGAGATTCTGGAAGGTCTGAAGGCTTTGGGTGCTGAAGGGAATTTCTTCTGGAAGGGAACGATCTTCTGGAATTGAAAGGGACCACAAAGAAAGGAGGGAGTGGCGGAGGCTGGGGGGAAGGGGGGAGGGCTTCGGGGGGGAGACGAGAACAGTTGGGGGGTTGGGGAGGAAGACGCCTTAAAGAGACTCTTCGAAACAAAGCTCTTGGGACCTCTGAAGTCATCAAGACAAAGGTCTTCGGACCCTTGCAGACCTCTTGGAGACTTTTCCAAGAGGTCTCAGGGTCTCGGGGACTACTCGAACTCTTCAAGAAAAGGAGCGTTTGCGAAAAGTCGAAATGTCTTCGGGAAGAGACGCGCGGGAAATGTGATCGTGATCTGGAGTTGTAAACAAATTGTAAACAAGTTGACAACAAATGGGTAAGGACATGCAGACACGCATGCACATGCAGACTTTCATGAACACTCACATGTGCATGTGTACGCATACACACACACACACACACACATATATATATATATATATATATATATGTGTATATATATATGTGTATATATATACACATATATATATATGTATATATATATGTGTATATATACATATATATATGTATATATATATATATATATATGTGTGTGTGTGTGTGTGTGTGTGTGTGTGTGTGTTAAACTTGTTTCTTATCCTTCTAGGGGTAAAACGAATATATATAATAACTTAAAAAATAGCGTAATGAAAATTTCTTCCCAGATATTCTCATGAAAGCACAGATGAAAAATCCTACCCACGTAAAAAAAAAACAAAGAAAAAAAAACATACCAAATTAGCGAAAAAATATATATACGAACCATACTCTTACAATCAGTCCTTGTGACATATTTCTCCTTGCGCCTTCGACGGTTTGGGGGAGAAGAGGGAGAAGGAGTGAGGGAGAAAATTTTGGGAGAGGGAGTTACTGGGGAAGGAAACTCGATGAGGGAAGTGGGGGGATATGGGGGCGGGGGGGGCTGGCAAGAGAACTGGGGGAATAAGAATGAGAGGAGATAGAGGAAGGGGTAGAAGAGGAGGATAAGAAGAAGATTATCAAGGGAAAGAAGAGAGAAAAGAAGGAGTAAGAATGAGAAGAGAAAGAAGATTATCATCAAGGGAAAGAAGAAGAGAGAAGAGGAAGAGGAAGAAGAAGGAGGAGAATAAGAGGAAGAGAAAGAAGGGGAATAGGAAAAGGAGGAAGAGGAAGCAGTAGAAGAAGAGGAAGGGGAAGAAGAATGAAACTAGGAAGAAGAGGAGGAAGAGAACGATGAAGAAGTAGAAGAAGAGGAATAGGAGGAAGGAGTACAAAATGAGGAGAAAGAAGAAAAAGAGACAAGGAAGAGAAAGAGGAAGGAGAAGGAGAATAGGAAGAGGAGGAAGAAGAAAAAGGAGGCTAGGAAGAAGAAGAGGGAGAATAGAAAGAAGAAGGAGTAGTAGAGGAAGAAAAAGGAGAATCAGAAGAAGAAAAGACAAAAATAAACAAACGAATAAATTGATAAAATTTTTGATGAAGATAGGAATAGAAGCACAAGAAGGAGAATTAAGGGAAATACGTTAGCGTATTAGGAGAGAACGGAAAAGAAAACGAAAAAAAGAAGAAAAAATAGAAATCGCAGTTGACGTGCTGTTTTGACCCAGTCTGGAAAGATACGAGTGGAAGCAAACAACGTCCAGGGACGAAACAAGAAAAGACTAAAAGAAAATAAAGAAAGAATTTAGATACTTGGCGAGAAGGGGAGAAAAACAAAAGATAATATAAAAGAACTGATAATTACTTAGATCAGGAACTTCATGATATTGTTTTGGGTTAGACTTTATTCATACACACACACAGACACACACACACACACACACACACACACACACACACACACACCTACACACATACACGACTCGATGGAGCAGTGGTTAGAGTTTTCGGCCGCCACTACGGCGGTCCGGGTTGGAATCCCGCCCAGGGCTGAAATAATTTCAGTATCACTGCGCTGCGAGCCATTACTCCAACTCTCCTAGGCAGGGACTTGGGTGTGTGCGTGTAAGGTCACAGCATTACCCATAGATCGGTCATATATGAGCTCTGAGCTCTCTTCCGGGAGGGAATAGCTGTCGATCATGAGTCCAGCACGTGATCCAAGACCATGGTGAATCACGCACACACATGCACACAGGCACACAAATACAGCTTTTTGCGGTCCGTCGGTGATTGACGATGACAGTCCTCCGGTGAAGTGTAATGGCGTGAATGATGCTGGGTGGATATTGAGGTCACACACACAAGCAAGCTCTCGTTATATCTAGTATAGGTAAGAAACCGGTAGAACCCTACGAGCATTGCTCCTTTCCTGTATACTACAATTAAACAGACAGACACACACACACACACACACACACACACACACACACACACACACACACACACACACACACAACGGCTCGGTGGCGGATTGGTAAAGCACTGGCCTCACAAGCCAGAGAACCGGGGTTCGATTCCCCGGTCGGGCGGAGATAAGTTAGGTTTGTCTCCTTTCACGTGTAGCCCCTGTTCACCTAGCAGCGAGTAGGTACGGGACGTTAGTCAAGGAGTTGTGACCTTGCTGTCCCGGTGTGTGGTGTGTGAGTGGTCTCAGACCTACCCAGAGATCGGCTAATAAGGAGCTCTGAGCTCACTGCCGTAGGGTGGTGTCTGGCTGTCTCGACAGAGACTGCAGCAGATCCGAGGTGAATACATACACACACACACACACACGCACACAAGCAAACACTCAAATTCACACTCAAATACACACACACAAACACACAGACACACACACACACACACACACACACATGAACACACACACGAACATACATACACACACACAAACACTCAAACACACACATGGACATGCCACATTACCGCATGCATGCATTATTTTTGTTGAATTACATAAACTATCTTTACCCTGTGGGCTGTGATATTAATATAAATTGTTGACAACAATTACGAGGCTTTACATAAATATTTATTCGCTTGGAATGTTGCTAATTCTACTGTTGCCACACTCATTACTGTTATTGAAACTAATAGTACTTGATTCTAAAGCTTTGCACTTTGTGCTATTACTGGTAAGGCCTATTAGTATTCGTATTAGTAATGTTACTAGAAATATGGCTATTGTCTACCGTAATAATTACAACAACTGCAATTCTGCCACAATTACTGCTAGCACTACCAGTATTACTATTACTATTATAATTTTTCTACAGTTTCAGCTATTTTTATTATTAGCATTACCACCACCACAACCATATATATATATATATATATATATATATATATATATATATATATATATATATATATAAATATATATATATATGTGTGTGTGTGTGTGTGTGTGTGTGTGTTTGTATCTACATTATGCATATATGTATGTATGTATATGTGTGTGTGTCTGTGTATGGATATGTATATATATGTATGTATATTTGTATATATATGCGTATGCATATGTAATATATACGGCACTATATGCATCTGGGAATATTGTGCTCTGTTCCGGATTTCTCAACCCAGAACCGGAATCTGTGCCGATTTGATTTGCAAGCCGACTCCAGATCTCAGTGGAACCGAGTTTGTCTTAATCCTCTCACTTCCGGTGGAGGAGGTGGGAGAGGGAAGGGGAGGGGGTGGTGGTTACGAAGACTGATAGAATAACTGATGATATAGAGGGGTGGGTGGGGGGAGAGAGAGAGAGATGGGGAGAGAGATAACTTACTGTCAGACAGTTCCGTTTATTTTTGTGGTTCCTCTTTTGGTATTCTTAAAAAAAAAATCTATCCTTATATACATACATATACCAAAGGCTTTTTTTCCCCTTACACGAGGGGTAGGAAAAAAAAAAAAAAAAAGGCATAGAAACCACTCCCACCCATTCCATCCCCTACATACTCCACTCCCATCCACCCTCCTCCCTCCTCTCATCTTGGCACCTCCTGGATGACGGGTCATCCCAGCAAATCTTATATAAATCCTTGGAAGGGAAGGATTTATATAAGGAAAGTTTTTTTTTTTTTTAAGAATATCACCGTAAGATTATCACGGTTGTATTCTAAATGAATAAATAAATAAATCCCTTCCAAGGATTTATGTAAGATTTATACAAGGAAAGTTTTTTTTTTAAGAATTCCACCGTAAGTATTACCAAAAGGCTCCGTCTGCTCGTGGTGGTAATCTTTCTGTCTTTCAGGCGATTATTTCGTCAATCTCGTGATAATGTTTCATCGTATGTATTGTGCCGCAGGCCTTTGCTGGTTCTATTATTCCTTATCATTTTTTTTATTTTTATTTTCTTATATTTACTTGTTTTTGTTATATTTTTTCCTTTTTCTTGTTGTTATTATTATTATTATTATCATCATTATTATTATTGTTATTAATTATTATTATTATTATTATTATTATTATTTTCTTATTGATAATTTCTCTTTAGTAAAATCATTTTGTTCTCATCAAAGGTTATTCTTCGTATGTATTTCATGTAAAGCGGATTTTTGTATGATAATTTTTCTTTGTGTCTTTTATTTTTATTTTTTCTGTTTGGAGGGAGACGGAGAAAGGTATTTGTCATTTTACTTCCACGTGTCCTGGAATGAATCATCAGGATTATGTTAATTAATTATTGGTTTGATAGATCAAGGGGACATGTCTTATCTGATAAATGTGCCTCTTTCATATATTGTCTCATGTGTGATACTTATGTTTTACGGTGATGGATGTGGAAAATTGTATTTACTGGGATTAAACACACACACACACACACACACACACACACACACACACTCGACGGCGCAGTGGTAGCGTTCGTAACTGCTGCTACAGCAGTCCGATTTTGAATCCCTCCCAGGACTGAAATAACTTCATTATCGCTGCGCTGCGAGTCGTTACTTCAACTCTCGTGGGCGGGGATTTGGGTGTGTGTGCATTACCTATAGATCAGTCACATATGTGCTCTGAGCTCTCTTCCGAGAGGGTAATAGTTGTCGATCACGAGTCCAGCACGTGATCCAAGACCAAGGTGAATCACACGCGCACACACACACACGCACACACACACACACACACACACACACACACACACACACACACACACACACACACACACACGCACGTGCGCGCGCGCATTTGAGGTGTGTATGTGTGTAAAGTCACAACATTACCCATAGATCGGGCTACATATAATCCCTAAGCTCTCATCCAAGAGGGTAATAGCTGTCGATCACATGTCCAATATGTAATGCAAGACGATGGTGAATCGCGCGCGCACATACACACACACACACACACACACACACACACACACACACACACACACACACACACACACACACACACGGTGGCGCGGTTGGTAGAGTCTCCGACTGTCACTACGGCGGTCAGGGTTCGAATCCTGCCCAGGGCTGAAATAATTTGAGTATCGTTGCGCTTCGAGTCGTTACTCCAACTCTCGTGGGAGGGGAGTTGGGTGTGTGTGTACGTGTAAGGTCACAGCATTGCCCAAAGATCGGTCATAAGAGGTCTGAGCTCTCTTCCGGGAGGGAAACAGCTGTCGATCATGAGTCCAACACGTGATCCAAAGACCAAGACCAAGGTGAATCACACACACACACACACACACACACACACACACACACACACACACACACACACACACACACACACACACACACAGACATCCTCCGCTTCTTGACCTCAACCGTTTTGTAATAGAATCAGCGACAAAGATCACTTTCAAGAACATGAATGACCTTAGTATCTTTCCAAAGTCTTTCATCTTTCTTGGCAACAAACTCCAAGTCCGAGAGGACAGAAATAACGATCCCATCTTATTGAGCTCAATTGGCCGCTTTAATGAAGACTCAGTTTGCAAAAAATTCCTTCTAAACAAATTGAATTGAATTTTGTTAGTTTGGGTTCAAAAAAGTCTTCAGGCCATTTTCACGTCGTTACGTCGTTCGAAGAGCGTGTGTAGTCTCTGAATGCCCAGTTTTCATTAATTAGAAGAAAAAAAGGAACTTGGCTTGCTCCCCTCACCCCCTCCACGTCTTCTTTGAATCGAAGGGAAAAAAGAAAATGGAGCAAGGAAGATGAGACAAGAGAAGGGGGAAAGGTGATGAGGAAGATGGGAAGAAGAAAGAAGCAGGATTGGAGAGAGGAGGAGAAGAAGAAGAAGAAGAAGAAGAAGAAGAAGAAGAAGAAGAAGAAGAAGAAGAGGAAGAAGTAGAAGAAAAAGAATAATAATAACGAAAAAACAAGATTTGAGAAAAGAAGAAGAAGAAGAACGAAAAAAAGCAGGATTTGGGAAAAGAAGAAGAAAAAGATGAAGAAGACGATGAAGAAGAATGAAAAAAGCAGGATTTGAGAAAAGAGGAAGAAGATAAAGAAGAAGAAGAAGAAGAAGAAGAAGAAAAATGAAAAAAGCAGGATTGGTGAGAAGAAGAAAAAGAAGAAAGAGAATTGGACAGAAATTGGAAAAAGTCTTCCTTGTAGAATATAAGCTGAGGAATATGAGAACAAAGAGAATATGAAAGACTAGAAAAAAGAGAAATAGACGGACGAAGAGAAGCAACAGTAGAAGGAATAGAAGTAGTAGAGGAAGAAGATGGAGAAGGAAAAAGGGAAAGATAAAGAGAAAGAGAAATAGAAGATCAAGGAGAATAAAGAGTAGGAGTAAGAGAAAAAAGAGAAGAAAGAGTAGAAGAAAAAGAAGAAGAAGAAGAGGAGGAGGAGGAGGAGGAGGAAAAAGGACAAGAATGAACAGTAGAAGAATAACAACAAGTAAAAGAATAGCAAAAGAAGACGACTCCAAAACCGAAGAAACAGAAGAAAAATAAAGCCCAAAGGAAAGAAAGGAAGAAGAAGAAGACAACCATTACGGAAAACGTGGATTAAGAAACAAAAGAAAGATAGAGTGAGAGAGAGAGGGAGTAGGGATAGAGACAAAGAAAAAGAAAGAGAGAGGGAGAGGAGAGAGGATGGGGATAGAGACAAAGAAAAAGAGAGAGAGAGAGAGAGAGGGTGGGGGTAGAGACTAAGAAGAAAGAGAAAAGGGGAGACAAAGAGGGTGGGTATAAAGACAGAGAAAAGAGAGAGAGAGAGAGAGAGAGGTGGGTGAGAGAGAAGGTGGGGACAGAGACTAAGAAGAAAGAGAGAAGGAGAGACAGAGAGGGCGGGTATAGAGACAAAGAAAAGAGAGAGAGAGAGAAAGAGAGAGAAACCGAAGAACTCATGTCTGTCTGAGGCGAGTGGAGTCGACGGGGGCTCCCAGAAGGACGCGAAAAGATTTCATAAGATATCTCTGGAAGATCAAATAATGAAACCTTCTTTGGTCTGATGCAAGTGTCGTGTCCGCACAGGAAGCAATATGGACAGTTCCTCTCTGGCCTGATTCTCCACTCCTGGCACTTGTGCATGTTTGTGCGCCTTCAATGCATATGATTTGTCGCGAAGATGTAATACCTTATATAGGAGTTCCTC
Organism: Oratosquilla oratoria; assembly: GCF_046742065.1. Classification (NCBI taxonomy): domain Eukaryota; kingdom Metazoa; phylum Arthropoda; class Malacostraca; order Stomatopoda; family Squillidae; genus Oratosquilla; species Oratosquilla oratoria. Next base: position 61,820,909 of record NC_134796.1, on the reverse strand, counting down.
GCGGATAAGTAGGCATGCATGAACGCGCGCGCGCGCTCGCACGCACGACTTGCTGGTGTAGTGATTATTGCCTTGTTCTGAGGTTGAAATGTTCACTAACGCTACAAACCGGTACAACCCCCCTTGAGGAAAGGGGTAAGGTATGTGTGTATGTGTGTGTGTGCGCGTGTGTTTGTGTGTGTGTAAAATCAAAATACTGCCCTTTGATTGGTCTATGTATAGAGTCTGAACTCTCGCGAATAAAAAAATATGTTAAATCACACACACACACACACACACACACACACACACACACACACACACGCATATACATACATACATACTATATATATATATATATATATATATATATATATATATAGTATATGTGTGTGTTTGTGTGTGTATAAAATATAAATCACCAGTAGACAGTGATCTCATGCATATAAGTCACATACAATATGGTATGAGATACAATTATTTTTTAAACTTTTGCTGATGCAGTGGTAGGAGACCCTCCTGGTAACTCAGTATACATTACAGTGTTTTGTGCGTGTGTGTGTGAGTGAGTGTGTGTGAGTGTGTATTATATTATATATTACAGTGGAAAAAATTACTCTCCACTCTGAGTTGCTTTAATGAGAATAACAGAAGTGCAGGAAAGGAGGAGGTGGGAAAGGGGGAGAGGGGGGAGGAAGTGTGTGGGAGTGAGGGAGTGAGAGTAGGACATGGCGGGCGCTTAGATTCTTTCAATTAAAGGAGGATCACAAGGTAATTTGGATTGGAGGAGTTTGGGGATAAGGAGAAGGGGGGAGATAGGGGGAAGGAGGGGAGGGGGAAGGGGGAGTGAGGGAGGGAGGGATGGGGGAGTATGGGGGGGTGGGAGTATTATACCCATTCTGGGTCTCAGAGCTCCTGTTTGACAGGAAAAGTCTCTGTGAAAAAAAGGGTTTTCATATTCCTTTAATTGTGCTCTATACCGTTTCTTGGCAGTTTAATTACGTATAACCGTAGTTGCCAAGTATTGCTATTTCGGATATCTTCTCATGTTTTCTGTTAAAAGTTTTTTCTCAAATTTGAGTTTGTTTGTTTTCTCTGCTTGAGACGTATGTGTGTGTGTGTGTGTGTGTGTGTGTGTGTGTGTGTGTGTGTGTGTGTGCAACATACACACACGTATGAAAATTTGCACATGCATGCACAGGTACATACATTCGTATACATGCACATGATTGCGAACATACTCATAGCCAATACATGTACGCATACAATTTACACACACACACACACACACACACACACACACACACACACACACACACACACACACAAACACACACAAACACACACTCACACACTCACACACACACATACACTCAAACATACACACTCACTTTCCCATAGTCGGCTTTTTTTCTTCATTTTCTTAAAGACACGGCTGGAAAGCGCGCCCGAGATAGTTTCCAGTTTCTTTTCTGGAAGGAGATATATATAAAATTCCAGCCATGGCTCCGTCTTACATATCATTCTTCTAATCAAGACTTTTCTATGCAAATTACTCTTCCCGTTTTCTTCCCCGTTTTCTTTGATGGTAACATTAGCCACCAAAGTATACAAATTAGCCCTGTGGGAGAAAATGGGATGCACCCATGATGGCCACCTCCTCCTCCTCCTCCTCCTCCTTCTCCTTCACCTCCTCCTCCTCCTCCTTCTAATCCTCAGTATTCTCATCTTCCTCCTCCTCCACCTTTACCTTCTTCTCCTTCATCTCCTCATTCCTCATCATCCTCAATTTCCTCCTCCTCCTCCTCCTTTACCTCCTTCTCCCCCTTCTTCACCTTCTTTTCCTTCTCCTCTTCCTCATCATCCTCATCTTGCTCCTGTTCCTCCTACTTCATCTAATCCTCATCATCCTTCTTCTTCTCTTTACTCATCCTTCTCCTCCTACTGGTAATACTCCTCCTCCTTCTCCTCCTCCTCCTCCTACTCCTCCTCCTACTCCTCCTCCTAAAATTCTTCCTCCTCCTGCTCCTCCTTCCTCCTCCCTCCTCCATCTCCCTCCTTCTCCTCCTCCCACCCAACCCCCTCCTCCATCTCCCTCCTCCTCCTCCTCCTCCTCCTCCTCCTGCTCCTACTCCTCTTCCTGCTGCTGCTCCTCCTTCTCCTTCTCCTCCCCCTTCTCCTCCCAATCCTCCCTCCTCCTTCTCTCTCCTCCTCCTCCTCTGCCTTCTCATCCTCCTCCTGCTCCTCCTCTTTCTCCTCTTCCTACTCCTTCTGCTCCACTTCCTCCTCCTCCTTTTTCTCCTCCTTCTCCCTCCTACCTCCTTTCCCCTCCTTCCTCCTCCTCCCTTCATCCTTTCTTCCTTCGTCTCCCTTCTCTTCCTTTTCTTTCTCCCCCTCCTGCTCTTCCTCTTCCTCTTCTTTCCCCTTTCCTCCTCCTGCTCCTCCTTTTCTCCCTCCTCCTCCTCTTCTCCCTCTTCCCCCTGCTCCTCCTCTTACTCCTCTTCTTCCTCCACTTGCTACTCCTGCTTTACTTCTTCCTCCTTCTTCTCCCTCCTCCTGCTTCTCCTTCCTCCCTCCTCCTCCTCCCTCCTCTTCCTCCTCCCTCAGGGAGTATCGAGACGTAGGAAGCTCAAAAAGACCAACTTTGAGACCTTCAACTTCTTCTTTAATAAATTCATTCGCAAACTTAAGCGATAATGTAGCTCTTTCTTCCGTCTAGTATTTCCACCATTCCCCCCTTCCCCCTTTCCCACTGTGGGGGGAGGGGGGAAAGGGGGAGATGATTACTGGCTGAAGGTTGGTAACCCCCTCCTCTTCCTAGACAACCCACGGGAAGCCACGCTCTTTCTCTTGCGCTCTTGTCATCACCATAACCACGGCCTCCATCACCAAAACCACCACCAGCACTACCACCAACATCGTCACTACCAACACCAACATCACTACCACCAACATCGTCACTACCAACACCAACATCACTACCACCAACATCCCATCATCACTACCATTACCACCGACATCACTGCTGTTGCCACGGTATCTATGGAGGCTGCCTTATTATCACAATAATATATATATATATATATATATATATATATATATATATATTAATGATATATAAAATATATATCAATAAATATATAATAAATATATATATATATATATATATATATATATATATATATATATATATATATATATATATATATATATATATATATGGATTATGAAACTCCGCCGCTGGGACTCGAACCCTTGCATGATGGACTGCTTATTCCAAAGCAAGGGCGACACCATTGCACCACACTTGACCATACAAAAGGGAACGACCTGGAACACGACCTGGTCGTTCTCCCCCGATGGCACTTGCGTGGTGCAGTATAGTTATACTTATTTCATCAAATCTTTTTCGAGTCCGAGCGGAAGAGGTTATTAATCCATTTGTCGCAACGACACACAACGTCGTCGGATCGATCGCCAGAATACAGACTCGATGAAATAGAATACATAGTGCGACCAGGTCGTGTTCCAGGTCGTTCCCTTTTGTATGGTCAAGCTTGGCGCAATGGTATCGTCCTTGCTTTGTAATAAGCAGTCGCTTATGTAAGAGTTCGAGTCCCAGCGGCGGAGTTTGTTAATACATTTGTTGTTTTATATATATACAGTGTATATATATATATATGTATATATATATATATTATATTATATACATGTGTGTGTATGTATGTGTGTGTGTTTAGAGAAGAAAATACAAATGAGAGATTGGGTGGTGGGGGTAAAACGAAGATGATCTAGGAATTCATTTACTCTAACGTTTCAACCAAATTGGTCTTCTTCAGAAAGTTAATTCCTACATATATATATATATATATATGCATGTAATCCGATCGACATCCTCAGCATCCTTTATCTTTTTTCCCGAAGGTTTTGTTTCTCTCTCTATCTCTCTCTCTCTCTCTCTCTCTCGCTCTCTAATCATTTCTTGGACTGGTTACAGTGAAAATAAGATGAATAGTTAAATAGATAAAATACGTAACTAAACAAATAAATGCATAAAAACCTAGTTAAGCAAACATATTAATGAATAGATAATTGAATACACAAATGAATAGATAAGTAAATAGAAAGAGAAATAGATAATAAGCATATTGTTAGCAGATTCCCCTTACTTCCTCCTACCAAAGAAAGAAAACCTCATGCCTACATCCCCTCCTCCTCCTCCTCCTTCTCCTCCTCCTCCTCCTCCTCCTCCTCCTCCTCCTCCTCCTCCTCCTCCCACTGCTCCTCCTCCTCCTCCTCCTCCTCTCGGCTGCTTTGTCGTATCAAATTTCCTCCTCAAATTCCTCCCCCGTGTCTTTTCTCTTTCCTCTCAGATGGAAAAGTAAGCGTTTTAACTCCCTCGCACTTTCATCTTGAACAAAGAAGTTGAAGGAAGAGGTACCTCGTTTTGTTGGAGGTCGAGGAGGAGGAGGAGGAGGAGGAGGAGGAGGAGGAGGAGGAGGAGCAGGGATAGGAGGAGGAGGAGGGGGAGGAGCAGGGATAGGAGGAGGAGGAGGAGGAGGAGGAGGGGGAGGAGCAGGGATAGGAGGAGGAGGAGGAGGAGGAGAATTGGGAACAGAGGTACCATCGAAATAGAGAAGATGCAGGAGGTTGAGGCTGCTGTAGGAGGAGTAGGAGGAGGGGAAGGAAGAGGAGGAGAAGGAAGAGGAAGAAGAAGAAGAGGAGGCGGAAGAAGGCGAGGAAGAAGAGGAGTAGGAGGAAGAAGAGGAGGAGTAGGGGGATGGGGAGCAGAGGTTGACCGTCGAAAGAGAGAAGATGCAGGAGGTTGAGGCTGTTATAGGAGGAGGAGGGTGAGGAGGGGAAGGAAGAGGAGGAGAAGGAAGAAGAAGAAGAGGAGGAGGAGGAGGGTGGGAAGGAAGAAGAGGAGGAGAAGGAAGAAGAAGAAGAGAAGGCGGAGGAAGAGGAGGAGGAGGAAGGGTTGACCGTAGAAGCAGTGATGCTGTAGGAGGTTGCGGTTCATGAGGAGGAGGAAGAGGAGGAGGTGGAGGGAGAGGAAGAATGTTGTGGTAAGTGAGAAGAGGGATGTGGTGGTAGTTTGCGGTCACGAAGGCCGGTGGTGGTAGTATTGGTGATAGTGTCAAGTCATTGACAACCATTGTGTTGTCACGGTGTTGTCAGCATGATTGAGTTGTTCAGTCGGGTGAGATGGCAAGTGATGGCAAAGGTTGGTAGTGGTGACAACATTCGTGGTGGTGACAGTGGTGGTGGTAATGTTGTCACGTTGTTGTCTGGTTTTGTGCGTCGTAGTGACAATGATGGTGGTAATGTTGGTACAATGACAATGGTGGTGGCCGAACGGGTTTGAGCGTCGGTACTTGCGGCGGAGGTCGAGGTGACTGGACTTCGAATCCTCCCGCCAGCGAGTTGGACCAAAGGCATGGGTCATTAAAATCCACGCTATAAAAGTCCTCTATAAGGGGCACCCTCATAGGCTTCGAATCATCATTGATTGGCGACAGACAGACAGGCAGACAGTGTTGGCGTCAGCGGTACATTGTCAATCAAATGTTTAGGAGAACTACTCTGTTGGTGTACTTTATCATGTATAGACAATATAGAAAAGTATTCAGCAATGTAAACTATATTTGTGTAGTGGAAACGATAGAGTGACTCAATTTTTTTAACGCAGGCTGCACCTGTGTTCTTCATGTTATTGTCAAAAAATGTTCTTCATCGTCTAGGGCAGCTTTGTTCTCTGGCCGGTTCATTTGAACATTACTTAAGTTTTGTTATTCATTTATGTAGTTGAACTACTGGATTGGATTTGTTTATTAACTCATTTTTATTTTATTTATTTATTTTTTATTTAATTCATTTGTTAATTTATCTATTTATTTGCAGCTGATTTCAATATGAACTGATAGGTATCCTGTCTTCATTTCTGATAAATGTTTTTCTAATTTCCTATTGTTTCTCTAATGTTAATGAATATATATGTGTATATATATATATATATATATATATATATGTATATATATATATATATATATATATATATATGTGTGTGTGTGTGTGTGTGTGTGTGTGTGTGTGTGTGTGTGTTTGTGTTTGTAGGTATATTCATATTCCACCAACACCTGAGGCTATTTACTTAATAAACCTTCGCCAATTTAAATTAAACAAACAAGGTTAATCTCTATGCTACCGTGACCTCACCTGACCTTTGACCTTGTCTGCAGGCAATTTTATTCATTAGAAAACGGGGCATTGGCCTGAATGCAGGTCAACTAGGAAATAGTTTGAGGCCCCAATGGTACCATGCTATCATGTCCTGAGACAGTTTAAGTTTACGATGTGAGTTAAGGTTTACAACGTGATTAAGAGGATTAAGTTGTAACTGTGTGGTACAGATGCAGGAAATTTGTCTGAGCGTATTGAGGGAATTTGTGAATATGCTGTCATCCTCCTTAATCCAAAATGAGGGAAATGGAGAAGAGAAAATGTATCAAAGAAATTAGTTTTAACAGTGATGCATGAATAGATTTGCATAAAAGTAAATGATTATATATATATATATATATATATATATATATATATATATATATGTGTGTGTGTGTGTGTGTGTGTATATCATTGATAAATCCAAAATGACGAAAATGGGGAATGAAAAATATGTATAAAAGCAAATTGACTTTAATGACTTTAAAATGATGCATACTGTAAGTAGATATATAAATAAGTAGGTAAATAAATGAATCAACAAAAAAATTAATGTTGATATGAATATGTTGTTATCCTGCTCAGTCCAAAATGACAAAAATGTAAATTAGAAAAATATATAAAAAAAAAGTCATTGTAACA
>NC_134796.1:61794069-61809069 GCF_046742065.1 Oratosquilla oratoria | reverse complement strand
CCTGGCCACTCTCTCCTTCTCCTCCTCCTCCTCCTCCTCCTGCTCCTCCTCTTCCTCCTCACTCCTCTTTTTCTCACCCTTCTTCTTCCTTTCTTCGCCCCCCACTCTTCTTCTTTTTCCTTCCATTATTTTTCTCTTTCTTCTTCTTCTTCTTCTTTTTCCCCTTTTTCTTCTTTGTCTTCCTCGCCTTCTTACTCCTCTTCCTCTTCTTTATCTTCTCGTTCTTTCTTTTCATATTCCTCTTCTTCTCTTTTGCCTTCTTCTTCTTATTTTTCTTCTTTTTCTCATTCCCCTTTCCTTGCCTCTTCGTCTTCTTCTTCTTCTTTTTCTTCATCTTCATATTCCTCATCTTTCTCTTCATATTCTCTTTCTTCTTCCTCTTCCTCTTCATATTCTCTTTCTTCTTCCTCTTCCTTTTCATATTCTCTTTCCTCTTCCTCATTCTCTTCCTCTTGCTCTCCTTCTTAGGCTTCCTTCCGTGTACACCCGGACATTTTGTTTTCCTTATTTTTCATCAAAGTTCTTTGGATCTTGTGGGGGCTCCACAACTCTTCATAGCTCCCCTCCCCCTCCCCCTCCCCCTCCCCCCCAGTTATTCTTTCCTCAGGAACTTTGAACTCCCCACCTCTACTCCTCCCCGCCGCCTTCTCTCCCCTACTTTCCCCCTCACCCCTCCACTACCCTTTTCTTCTTCCAACCTCTCTCTTCCCCATCTCCTCTCTCTTCCCCATCTCTCTCTCTCTCTCTCTCTCTCTCTCTCTCTCTCTCTCTCTCTCTCTCTCTCTCTCTCTCTCTCTCTCTCTCTCTCTCTCTCTCCCTCTCTCTTTCTCTCTCTCCTCTCTCTCTCTCTCTCCTCTCTCTCTCTCTCTCTCTCTCTCTCTCTCTCTCTCTCTCTCTCTCTCTCTCTGTTTATCTGTCTCCCTTTCTCCCCCTTTCCCCTCTCCTCTCTCTTTACTCCTTTCTTTGTTTTCCTCTTTCTTCCTCTTTCCCCCATTCTATATCATTCTTCCTTCTTTCTCCTCTCTTTCCCTCTCCTCCCCCTTCTCCCTCTTCCTATCTCTCTTTTCCTGCTCTCCCCCTCCTCTCAATTCCTCCTCTCCTCGTTTCTCCTCCTTCTTCCTCTTCCTTCTCTTCACCCTCCTCTCCGTTCCTCCTGTTCTCTCTTCTTTTCCTCTTCCTCTTCCTCCTCTCCCCCTCCTTTCAGTCCCTCTTCTCCTCGCTTCTCCTCCATCCTCCTCCTTGTTTCTCCTACTTCTTCCTCTTTCTCTTCCTCTTCTCTCCCTCCTCTCAGTTCCTTCTCTCCTTTTTTCTCCTCCTTCTTCCTCTTCCTCTTCTTCTTCTCCACCCTCCCTTCCTTTCCTCCTCTCCTCGTTTCTCCTCCTTCTTCCTCTTCCTCCTCTCCCCCATTCTCTCAGTTCCTCCTCTCATTCTTCCTCTTCTTCCTCTCCTCTCAATTCTTCCTGTCCTCGTTTCTCCTTCTTCCTCTTCCTCTTCCTCTTCATCCTCTCCACTCTCCCCTCCGTTCTTCCTCTCCTCGATTCTTCTCCCTCCTCTTCTTCCTTCTCTCCCCCCTCCTCTCAATTCCTCCTCTCCTCGGTTCTCATCCTTCCTCTTCCTCTTCCCCTTCTACCCTCCTCTCAGTTCCTCCTCCCCTTTTTTCTCCTTCTTCCTCCTCTCCACCCTCCTCTCCGTTCCTACTCTCCTCGTTTCTCCTCCTTCTTCCTCTTCCTCCTCTCCCCCCTCCTCGCAGTTCCTCCTGTCCACGTTTCTCCTTCTTCCTCTTCTTCCTGTTCTTCCTCTACCCCTTCTCTTAGTTCTTCCTATCCTCTTTACTCCTCCTTCTTCCTCTTCTTCTTCTTCCTCCTCCTCTTTCCGAGCTCCTTCTGCAACTTCTTCATCCATCCTCTCAATTTTCCGTAACCTTGTTTGGGTACATACATCTCTGAGCGTATTTCTAATCGCGTACGAGTCAAAAAGCTCAAAAATGACTTTTACTCGTATGTATCACATCAGTGGGCTATATTTCATTTTTCGGAAATATTGGGGACACACACACACACACACACACACACACACACACACACACACACACACACACACACACACACACACACACACATATATATATATATATATAATTTATTTATTCATTTATTTATGTATTTATTTTTAATTTATTCTTTTTAACCGTAGCCTCGAGTTCATCTCTTGGATTTCCGTTCTTTAAGAAAATTTCTCAAAGAATCTTCCTTTAACCCCAACCCCCAACACAGACACCTCTCCATCCTCACTATAATTTTTAATGTTCACCTTGATTGATGCATTTATATTTTTCTTTGATTATTTGCTACCTTATTTAATACACTATCTTAATTTATCTTTCTCTATTTCCTTCATGATTTTGTTTATCATTCTTTTTCTACTCTTCTTTGCGTTTTTATGTCTTATTTTGTTCGTTAATCTTTTCCTGTATAGTACAATTAGGTAAATACACACACATACACACACGCGCACACTCACACCCACCCACACACACACACAAAGTAGTGTGTGCAAAATCAATGCAAGAATTTAAGAGCAAATTAGATATGGCGAGATACAGAGACGGGACACGACGAGCGTAGTTTTCCTTCCCGTAAGATACAGCTAGGTAAATACACACCCAAGCACACACACACATACACACACACGCACACACATACACACACACACACACACACACACACACACACACACACACACACACACACACACACACACACAATCTGAGCTCCGAGCCCTCATCCGGGAGTAACAGCTGTTGATCACGAGTCCATAACGTGATCCATGACTATGGTGAATCGCACACACACACACACACACACACACACACACACACACACACACACACACACACACACAAAAGCACATACACCCAAGTACACACACACAACGACACACACAAACACAGGCACACACACATACATACACATACACACACACACACACACACACACACACACACACACACACACACACACACACACAGACTCATATACACACTCATACACACACACCTTAATTGCCTTTGGATAGGCGCGCTTAATCTTTTTCGCCCGTAGAGTTCAACAAGATTCTGTTCAGTACCCGAGTTTTCCCTTGAGAACACGAGAGCCGCCATCAAAACACAAACTCACAGAGTAACTGATCAGATTTTCTCAAACTCTTCCTCATCTTCAAAGGCTCCGCATTTTCTCCCATCTCCTCAGTGGATCAGCGAGTATTTTATTTTTGCTTTTTCTGTCTCGCCTTCAGAAGCTAGATTTTTTTTTTTTCTTTTTTTTCTTCAATGGCTCTGAATTCGTTCTGGTATTGTTTATATTTTTATTTTCTTCGCCGGATCAGTAAGTAATCGTATTTTCTCCTTTTTGGCTGAAGTCAGTAGCTTTTCTTCTCTTTAAAATCGTACGCTGTTGGTGTAATCGGTAGCGAGCAGGTCTCAGTCTCAGGTCCCAACTTCCTTCCTGGTCGTGGGTTCGTGTCCTGCACTCTTCCGATTCTCCACCAGTCCCTAAAGCGCACCATAGGACAAAGATGACGGCTTCGGCCGCAGCTACTCAGCGCCTCCTGGCGTAGGCTCCTCACCTTCTCTTTAATATCTTTGTCTCTTTTTCTCTCTTCACTGGCTCAGCAAAGATATCTTCGTATTTTCTCTTTTTTTTTCTATTTTTATTGGCGCGACAAATAGCGTGTCTTTTGTTTTCTTTCTTTTTCTCTTTTTCTCTTCTTCAGCGGCTGAGTGAGTAGCTTATGTTATCTCTTTATCTTTCTCTTCTTTTTTCTCTCCTTGTTTCTCTCGTTCTCTCTCGTTCTCTTCTTCACAGGTGATTCTTTCATTTCTCAAGGCTTGAATAGTCTCTCTCTAAACTGTTAATTCTCTTTCCCTCACTCTCTTTCTCTTTCTTCTTTTCTCTCTCTCTTTTCTCTCTCCCTTTCTCTCTCTTCAATTCTCTCTTTCTTCATCTCTCTCTCTCTCTTTCTCTCGTTCTTTCTTCCTCTCTCTCTTTCTCTCTCCCTCTCCCCCTCTCTCTCTCTCTCTCTCTCTCTCTCTCTCTCTCTCTCTGTACCCTTCTATCTGTTTATCTTTAGTCTTATTTGTCTATCGGACTTGCTCTTACTGTTTATCTCTTATTCTGTTTATTTTGATATTCTTCTGTTTCCTTTGACTTTGTTTCTTCTATTTTTCATTTATTAGTTTTTTTACATTGTTTCCTTTCTCGTTTGTGTTTCTCTTGTAAACCACGAACAGCGTTTTGTATAGACACAGACACAGAAAGACGAAGACACGCTAAGACACTAGCATGTAAACACACCTGAAGACACAGACACATAAATACACACAGACAAATCACAGACACACACACAAAAACACAGACACAGACACAAAGACACACACATAGATCCGGGTATACAAAGACACAGGCATACAGACACAGAGACACACAGACACACTAAGACACAGATACACAGCCCCACAAAGACCCCCATATAGGCACAGACACACAAAGACACAGACACACAAAAATGCAGACACACAAAGACACGGGCTCACAAAGACACAGACACACAAAGACTTAGGCACAGAAACACACAAAATCACAGCCCCGTATAGACACAGCCCAACGAAGACACAGACACGCTGACACAGCCTCCCAAAGACACAGGCACACAAAGACACAGACACGCACACACAGACACAGGGACACAAAGACACAGACACATAAAGACACAGACACACAGACCCAGAGACAAAGACACAGACACGCAGACCCAGACACAGAGACACAGGCAAACAAAGACACAGACACACAAAGACACAGGCACACAAAGACACAGACACACAAAGACACAGACACACAAACAACACAGTTAATTAGATCATTCGGCAAAGGTCTTTCTCCGGTCCCCCTATTAGCTTGTCGCCCGTTTTCTCTCCTATTTCTAGCAATTTGCTCCGCTCTCTAGTGCCTTTCTAGTTGCCCTGTTTCCGCTTTTACCACCCATTCCTCCCCCCCTCCCCCTCCCCCTCCTCCTCCTCCCTTCCCCCAACCCCCTCCTCCTCCTCTCTTTCCTTCTTCATCTCTCCTCCTCCTCCTCCCTCCAGATTTCGTACTCTCTCGTGTGATACCGTGATATCGCCTCATGCCTTCTCCTCTCACCACACTCCCTCCTCCTTGGCCCACCTTCTCCTCCTCCTCCTCCTCCTCCTCCTCCTCCTCCTCCGCTACCTCCTCTAACTCCTCCTGCAGCATGGCGGCATTCTTTATGTACTTTATTCGGGTTGACGATTTTATTCACGTGAAGTTGATTAGGTAGTGAGGTTTTTCACTTCCCCCTTCCCTTCCTTTCCCTCTCCTTCCCCTCCCCTCCCTTCCCTTTCATTCTTTTCCCCTTCCCTTCCCTTCCCTTCCCTTCCTTCCGCTTTCCTTCCCTTCCATCCCCTCTCTTTCCTTCCTTTCCTCTTCCCTTCACCTTCCCCTTCCCTCCCCTTCCCTCCCCTTTCCTCTCTTTCCTTCTTCCATTCCCCTTCCTTTCCCCTTCCCTCCCCTTTCCTTCCCTCTCTTTCCTTCTCCTTCCACTCTCCTTCTCCCACATTCTTCCCCCTTGTCCTTCCGCTCCCCTTCCCTCCCTTCTCTTCATTTCCTCTTCCCCTTCCTTCCTTCCTTCCCTTCCCCCTTCCCTTCCCTCCCCTAACCTCCTATTTTCCTCTCCTTTCGTTCCTCTCCCTTCCTTCCACTCTCCCCTTCATCTTGTTTCTCCTCTCCACTCTCCTCCCTCTCTTCCCCTCCCTTTCCTTCCCCTCCCTTCCCTTCCCCTCCCTTCCCTTCTGCTCCCGTCCCTTTCCCTCCCTTTCCTTCTCCTCCCTTTCCTTCCCCTCCCTTTCCTTCCCCTCCCTTCCTCTCCCCTCCCTTTCCTTCTCCCTTCACTTCCCCTCCCCTCCCTTCCCGTTCCCTCCCTTCTCCCCTCCTTTATTTCCTTTCCTTTCTCTCCTCTCTCTCCTCTTCCCACCTCTCCCTCCTCCTCCTCCTCTCTTTCCCTACTCTTCCTCATCCCTGTTCCCCTTCTCTCTCCTCTCCATTACTTTTCTCCTTTCCACTGTTCTCTCTCCTCTCTTTCTCCCTCCTCCCCCTCCTCCCTTGTCTCCCTCTTCTCTCTTCGTCTTCCGTCCTCTTCTCTCCTCTCATCTTCCCTCCCTCCCTCCTCTCTTCTCTTTTTCCGTCCGCTCTCCTCCCTCCTCCCCTTCCTCCCTTGTCCCCTCCTCTCTTTTCTTCTTCCGTTCTCTTCTCTCCTCTCCTCTTCCCTCCCTCCTACCTCACCTCTCTTGTCCCCTCCTCTCTCTTCTTCTTCCGTTCTCTTCCCTCCTCTCCCTCCTCCCTTGTTCCCTCTTCTTCCTTCCTCTTCCGTTCTCTCCTCTCTTCTCTTTCCTACCTCCTCCCCCTCCTCCCTCGTCCCCTCTTCTTCTGTTCTCTTCTCTCCTCTTCTCGTCCCTCCCTCCTCCCCCTCTCTTCCTTCTTCCATTCTCTTCTCTCTTCTCCTCCTCCCTCCCTCCTCCCCCTCCTCCCTTGTCACACAAAATTTTGTCCCGAGTCTCACAAGTACAGTGTTGCATGTAAGCACACATAGCCTTTATGAAGTTTAACAGGTTGGAGGAAGACAGGCAGAGAGACACACAGACGGGCGGACAGACGCACAGACAGACAGAGAGGAAGACAGACAGGCACACAGACAGAGGACAGACAAACACACACACAGGCAGAGGACAGACAGACAGCCACACAGACAGAGAAAGACAGACACACATAGACAGAGGACAGACACATTGAGAGGCAGAGGGAGACAGACAGACATACAGAACACAGACAGAGAAACAGATACTGAGGTTGGTAGGTAGACGGGTAGACAGAGTTATGTGTAATACCACAGATCGACAGTCATGTACACGTACATGTACACACATACACACACACACACACACACACACACACACACACACACGCACACATACACACACACGCAAACGAACACAGCCAGTTCATATCGACAGGGAAGAGGGAGAGAGAGAGAGAGAGAGAGAGAGAGAGAGAGAGAGAGAGAGAGAGAGAGAGAGGTCTGCATCGACACCATGTCACTCTTGTGTTTATATTTAGCAAGACGGTGGCCCTCCTCCTCCTCCTCCTCCTCTTCCTCCTCCTCCTCCTCCTGATACTCTTCATCTTGCTTCGCCGCCTCTCCACCTCTTCCTTCTCCTCCTCCTTCTCCTCCTTTGTCTTGCTTCGCCGCTTCTACTCTTCCTTTTCTTTCTCCTTCTCCACTGTCTCTTGCTCTTCTCCTCCTCCTCTTTCTTCCCCAAATTCTTCCTCCTCCTCTTCCTCCTCATTTTTGCTTTGTCACTTCTCCTCCTCCCTCCTCATTATCATAATTATCATCATTCTTTTCCTAATTCATCATCATCGTTCTCCTAATTCATCGTCATCTTCCTTCCTTGTTCCTCTTTTTGTTCTTTTTATTTTTTCTCTTTCACCTCAGTTCCTTCCTCCTCCTCCTCCTCTTCCGTCTCTTTCTCTTCCTTTTCCCTTTCTTCTAATTCATCGTCATCATCTTCCTTCCTTGTGCCTCCTTTTGTTCTTCCTCTTCTTTCTCTTCTACCTCAGTCCCTTCCTCCTCCTCCTCTTCCGTCTCCTCCCCTTCTTCCTTTTTCTCGACCTCTTCCTTCATCCTCTTCCTCTTCCTCCTCTACTTTTTTTCCAACACAATGGTTATCTTTGCCACGGTTGCATATCAGCCCCTCTCCCCTCTCTCTCTCTCTCCTCTCCCTCTCTCTCTCTCTCTCTCATTCTCTCTTTCTCTTTTTGTCTCTCCTTTTTTCATCTCTCTCTTTCGCCATCCTTTCCTTACATTTTCTCTCTTTTTCTCCTTTTTACTTCTTTTTATTACTCATTCCTTCTTTCCCTTTCACTTCGTATATCCATCCATCCATCCACATATACTCAGATCTGCCACGGCGCTGTCTCTACTTTTCAAATTCCAGTTGAGGAGGAGGAGGTGGTGGAGGAGGAGGAGGAGGAGGAGGAGGAGGAGGAGGAGACAGTCTCAAGGAGAAAACTTAAGACACAGCCGCAGTAGTCGGCTCGTAAATTGCCAATGCTCTCTCATTTCTCTCCTGCTGTAATTTGGTGCTCCATGCCCTTTGTCTCTTGCAAGAACCCCCCCTTCCTCACCAATAACCCCCCCACTTCTCCCCATTGGTAGGGGGGGGGTTTCTTCGAGTGATTGGCCCTTCCGATAGGGCCGAAGTTCCCAATTTATTTTCACATGTACATACATACATACATACATACATACATACATACATACATACATACATATACCAAAGGCTCTTTTTTTCCTTACACGGAAGGTAGCCAAAAGGCAAAGGCATAGAAACCACTCCCACCCACTCTATCCCCTACATATTCCACTCCCCTCTACCCTCTTCCCTCCGTCTTATCTTGTCACCTCCTGGATGACGGGTCATCCCTGCATATTGTCCACTGCCTCATGTACTCCCTTTTTATGAATTGCTATTCTTCAGCCTCCCAGAGATGAGTTCAACACTGAATTTAATCGTTTTGCATCCACTAAATGCGAGTGGCTTTCGCTTGGCGGCTCCACTTGTGACCCCCCGTGGTCCACTAGGGATCCATGGACCACAGGTTGAGAGCCATTGCGGTAGGGTCCTCTCACCCCCCCCACCCCTCCTGAAGTTGGTCTTCATTTCCTAAAAGGGAAAATTTTCTCCTGAAGAGACGGTGTAATACCTCCCTTCCTTTCCCTTCCCCTCCTTTATCTCCTCTCCTCTCCCATCTCCCTTCTTCTGTCCTCTCCTCTCCTCCCTCATCCTTTCCCTTCCCGTCCCCTCCTTTTTCTCCATTCCTCCGTCCTCTCCTCCTCTCTGCTCCTCCTCCTCCCCTCCCGTCCCATCCCCTCCTTTTTCTCCATTCCTCTCTACTCTCCTTCTCTCTCCTCTTCCCTTCCCTCTCCGTCTCCTCTTTTTTCTCTTTTCCCCTCTCCTCTCCCTTTTTCCCTCCTGTCCCCGTCTCTCCTCTCCCTCTACCTCTTATCGTTATCTGTGGTCTTTATTATAGAGAGGTCTTTTTGCGGGCATATTTTCTTAAAGAAGTCAGACTCATTGAGGCTGTTGTTCTCGAAATTTGGGGAGGGGGAAGGGTGTTGTTTTAGGAACATGAGAATGGAAGAGACTGCAAGAGACCATAAGGCCTACACTAGGAAGTTCCATGCCCCCTTACCACCTGTTATCCCTATCTGTAAAGTTGCCTAACCTTCTTTTAAAACAACCAATCGTTTCAGCGTTTACTACATGGTCACTAACTATTCCATTCGTTAACCATTCTGTTGGTAAACCAATTCTTGCCTATTTCCTTCTTAAACCTTCATTTCCTCATGTTGGTAGTCGTTCTTGATAGTTTTTTGTTCTGTACAGGTCGTCCTCTCCTTCAGGTTGTTCTTCGTCGGAGACGACAGACTATTCTTCAGGAGGTCGAAGTTCGTCCCTCCTGGAATGTGTTCTTCGTGGTCGTCTTCTTCCGAAGTGGGTCTTCCTACCATCGATCTCTTCGTCTCTCCTGAAAGGAGTTCTTTGTGATCTCCCCCCCCCCCGACCCCCGAAGTTGTATCTCCCGAAGTGGTAGATCCTGCCAAGGATCTCCTCGTCTTTCCTGGAAGGTGTTCTTCATGGTCGTCTCTCCCCTGGAAGATGTTCCTAGTTGCCCTCTTCCCCCGAAGTGGGTGTTCCCTGCTATCGATCTCTTCCTCTCCCTTGGAAGGTTCTTTGTGATCGTCTTTTCTTCTTCTGTCCTGGAAAATGTTCCTAAAGTTTGTCTACCGAAGTGGGTGATCCTACCATTAATCTCTTCGTCTCTCCTGGAAGGAGTTCTTCGTGGTTGTCTTCTCTTCGTCTCTCCTGGAAGGTGTTCCTCGTGGTCGTCCTCCCCCCGAGGTCGTATCTCCCGAAGTGGGTGCTCCTATCATCGATCTCTTCATCTTTTGGAAGCTTCTCTTCGTCTCCACCAAGAAAGAGTTCCTCGTGATCTCACCCCCCCACCCCACCCCTCCAGGTCATATCTCTTCGTCGAGAACGTCTACAGGTTCCCTTCTTCTGGCGGTTCATCTTCTTCACCGCAGAGGAGGAGGAGGACATGACTTCGTGGTTGTCCTCTCGGGAGTCGCGTCTTCCGAAGTACGTGTTCTTCCGTCCCGCCGTCATCGATCTCCTCTTTGACTTTGTCTGCTGCCTGGTAGCGATGTTCATCCTCCTAAAGAAGGAGGAGAAGGAGAAGAGGAGGAGAACGACGAGGTGAAGGTGGAAGAGGAGTAGGAAGAGTTACATGATTCTGATAGGGGGATTTTAAGAGGAAGAGGAGGATGATAGGAGAGAAAGAGGAGGCGGAGGAGGAAGAGGAGAAAAAGAATGAGGAGGAGGAGAAGAGAAGGAAGAGGACAGCCAGGGAGAAGTCGTTTGCTTTGAAGCAGCCGTCTGCCTGCCTGCAAGGTCTTTTTTTTTCGAAATGTCAGTTATTCCTGAAGCGGGCATATTTTTAGACTTTTTGAAGCTGTTGTCTTCGATTTTTTTTTTTTTTTTTTTTTTTCGTTCCATCGGAATGGGCTTTCTCTTTCCTTTTGTCATTCTTTCAGGCGTTGTCCAATCGATATATGGCTTGAAGAACGTGCAGCACTCAAAAAAATTTCCTTCAATATTTTACCTTCTACACCAGCTCCTCCTGTACAATACTGTCAATACATTAGCTGGATACTATTAATCCTCTGCATGGTTCTTCAATACTGTCGCTGCATTGTCAATATTATTGTGAAACATAATGAACTGACTAATTACACTGTACAACAAATTTCAGGATTAAGAAAAAAACATAGTTCTCATGTGCGTTTTATTATGAAGTTCAGTGTGCTGAATTCAAATTTGATAACAAAAATTTCATGCCACGTCACAATTTTTTGTAAATCGCTGTTTTAATAATTATGCAATTAATAGAGATTTCCAAGGTTCCATAAATGTATTTTGCTCCCAAAGTCAGATTAAATGTCTTCATTGTATTTATTTAATTAATATATAATGAATCGGCATGTTTGTTAGCTTTATATGATGTATTAACCTACAATCTATTATTTACTTCTTCTTTTATAAGACGTCTCAGGCGTGTCACGCTTCAGGTTCCAACAGAAGTCAGCCAGCATAGCAGGGCTCCATTTTCCCTTGTACCTGTTTTCCATTTAAGCTATATCTTGATGGAACCTCTCTCCATGTTCATCACTCACATCTGCTGCATTCTCTGGGAAGAAGGACAGATGAGAATGAAGAAAGTGTATCTTCAGTGACATATTGCATCCGAGATCTTGGTAGCATTTGATTAGCCTCTCCACTTTACGCTCTCGCTGGGACTCTTGGTGCTTTCCCAGAAGCCCTTTGCATACATCTTTGAATGCATGCCAGGCCGCTAGCTCAGGTTCATCCATTGTCGCCTCAAAGTCCTCATCATTTATAAGCTTGCGAATCTGAGGGCCTACAAATATACCCTCTTTAATCTTGGCATCACTAATTTTAGGGAAGATCCCTTTGAGATACTGGAAACATGGCTTGTTATGTTGCAGTGCTTTGGTAAATTGCTTCATTAGGCCTAGTTTTATATGCAGTGGTGGCAAAATGATTTTCTCCTTCTTAACTAGTGGCTCATGAATTACATTATGGCATCCAAGCGTCATAGATTCCCGAGATGGCCATTCTGAGCGTATATAATGTTCTGAGCTGGCCCTACTGTCCCACTTGCAAAGAAAGCACATAAATTTGGTGTATCCAGTTTGTAGCCCATTAAGTATGGCTACTACTTTCAAGTCTGCACAAATTAACCACTCATGCTCTTTGTAACTTATGCGGTCTAGAATAAAAGCAAGGTTCTCATATGTCTCTCTTAAAATGACTGAGTAAGCAACTGGAACTGAAGGCATGGTGTTCCCAATGTGCAACAGAACTGCTTTTATGCTGTAAAGGGATCCATCTATGAATAGCCTCCACTCATTGGGTTCATAGGACAGCTCAAGGGCACTGAATAGGCCTCTGATATCATTACAATAAGTCAAGTTGTTTTCCAAAGTGAAGAAATCCTGTAGATTTGCAGAACGCTTCCTAAATACTGTAATTCGAGCTTCTTCATCCAACAGGTGCCATTGTTGCAAACGTGAGGCCAGGAGTTCACTCTGTTGCTTAGTAAGTGTTAGATCACGAACTAGATCATTGAGTTCTGGTTGGGTGATGAGGTGTGGTTTCTTATCAGATTCAAGTTGTGTCGTATACGTTGCATCTTGAGATTCTGAATCGTCTGAGTTGCTCGTGTCATCGCTTGGTAGTTCAGAGGGCGGCTGTGGTACAGGAATATCACTTGAATGTAGAACTGGGCGAATAGCAGACTGAAGATCTGGATACACGATAGATTTCTTGCCTTTTCTGTTGCGACCTGCAGGAAAATGAAATAAAATCAGACTAGAAATGGATACTATTGGTTGTGATCACGTGCAAAAATAGTGGAAGTGCAACTTATTATGTATTTCGATCTTTTTTATTGATACATCTCTTGAAAATATATATAAAAACAGTAAAAAAATAAACACTGAACACCCACCTTTAATATCCGTTAAGCAGAAGTAGCAATCTGTTGAGTGGTCCTTTGGCTCCCTCCAGATCATTGGTACGCCAAACATGAAGCCAGTCCCTTTGCCTTTCACCCAGGCAGAAAGGGAACTTGTACACCTGACACAACATATGTGAGGTACCCAGCTTTTGTCCTGGTCACCCACTTTACATCCAAAGTACAGCTCATAAAGTTTCTTTACACGTTGAGTCAACTGTCTCTTGTATTGCCTTAATGTAACTGATCCACATATATAACAAAACTTGTCTGGCGAATTCTTGCATTCTCTAGGCATCTTAACTCTGTATCCTGTTAAGAAAAAAAACACATAGCTATGTGAAAAATTATATAAATGGTAAAAGCAACAAAAAATACCGTTCAGATAGACATTGCGGGCACTGCTATTTACGAAGAACTGGAGGGTCACAGAAAGAAACGGATGTTATATTCGTGATCTACGCAAAAAATAACTCTAGAAAAGGATAGTCTCATTTCCGTTTTTTTTTCATTGTTATACAGTGTTATTGGTCAATATTTTTTATCAGGGTGGGAGACCACATCGTAATAATTGAATGTTTGTAAATTCAAAATTTTGTCACCAGTCAATACCTCCCTCCCTAAAAAAAAGAAGAAAAAAGAGAAAGTATACATTAAGAAAATAATGACAATGATAATAACAATAATAATAATGATAACGTTATTGATAACAATATTATTATTATTATTATTATTATTATTATTATTAATGATAATAATAATAATAATAGATGACAAATTATAATAATAATAGAAAATAATAATAATAATAGATAATAATAATAATGATAATTATAATAGTGATAATAATAATAATGATAATTATAATAGTAATAATAATAATAATAACAGAATAATAGTAATAATAACAATAAATAATATTAATGATAATAATAGATAATAATAATAATAATAATAATGATAATTATAATAGTAGTAGTAATAATAATAACAAAATAATAGTAATGATAATAGTAATGATAATAATTAATAATGATAATAGTAATAATAATTATAATAATAACGATAATAACAGTAAAATTAAGAACAGACCATGCAACCCTGAGGCAGTCTCTCTTCTTTATGGCTCTGGTTTAGAGTCCGTGGCCGTAATTCTTTATCTGTAATTTCGAGATTTGGCTCGGGGTAACGTGACAGAGACATCTTGTCCTATTTCATCTCTGTTGTATTTTATTTTTATTATTCCATTTTATTTTATTCTGTTGTTTTATTGTGTTTGATGATTTCATAGTTTTGATCTTTTTTTATTATTCAATTGGTGTATTTCATTTGACCATTTTATAATTTTGTTTTGTTTTATCGTTTTGTGATTTTATTTATTTTATCATTCATATGATTCTGTTTTATTTTGCTATTTCATTATTTTGTCATTTCATTATTAGTTATTATTCTATTTCATTTGATCATTTTATTATACTATTTTGTTTTATCTTGTTTTATTATTTTATTTTATTTATTACCTTATTTTGAAATATTATTTTATCATATTGTTTTATTTTATTATTATGTTATTATTGAAATACGACCCTTGAGGGGAAGAATTTAGATCAACACATTAATATGTCTGCACCAGAGTTCCGTAACCTTTCCCTATCTTCTAGCCAGGTCTAGGTAGTCTAACACCCACCAAACTTTGGTTAACACTTGATTACTAGAAGGATAAAGGTAAATGAAATACTGTTCGATAATTAATTTTGTTGATTCCCGAAAATTAAAACTACAACCGTCATATATTTATTAAAAGAAATAAGAAAACCCGAGAAAAAGAAAAGAACATGGAAGTGATATTTTTCCGCCATGTCATCAGCACTTCCCAGCAGACCTTAAAATTGATTTCAGCACACCCTCGGTTAAGAACCAATTGGTCCAGACCCTGAAGAAGTATTCTTCAGACATTTTGAGCCTCATGTTTATGGCATAACATCCCTCACGAATTGTTCATGGGCTCTTCTGTCTTTTTTTTTTTTTTTTTTTTTTTTTTTTTTTTTTTTTTTTTTTTTTTTTTTTTTTTTTTTTTTTTAGTCCTCGCGAGGCTAGTAAGGGCCCTCGAAGCAATGGTCTTCCTTCGTCAAAGACTCCTGGAGGTTCTCCTTACCTGGAGTCGCTGGTCACACTCGAAGAAAATCGCCCATTGAGGACGACACCTACTGGAGTATGACGAAGAGTATGACATCCAGGATGAAGTTTTCGGTCGACGTCGTCTTGT
>NC_134796.1:61779069-61791569 GCF_046742065.1 Oratosquilla oratoria | reverse complement strand
CTGAGACCTTGGGTGGAGAGGAGCACCACGGCCCGCTGGTCGTGGAGACAACAAATCTCCAAATTACCAGTGAAGACAAACGAGAAGCAATATCCATTTTTCTGCTCTGGAGATCCCAAGACTTCCAAATTTAATTAAAAACTTCCGAATTTTAGATTACAAAAAAAAAGGGGGGGGGGGCTGAGAATACAGTTCGAGGTGTGTCCCATTTAAATGGAATGAAGTATAGACAGTTATAGATTAGTACTGTATTATGCTTTGGTGACGTGTATAGACGGTTATAGAGTGGTACTGTATTATACATTGTTGATGTATGGAGACGTACTATATTATACATTATTGACGTATAAAGACAAAGAGCAGTACTGTATATTACATTGTTGACATATAAAGTAGTAATGTATTATACATTATTGACCTATAGAGACATTTATAGAGTAATACTGTATTATACATTGCTGACGTATAGAGACAAGAGTAGTACTTTATAATACATTGTTGACATATAGAGAAGTACTGTATTATACATTGTTGACGTATAGAGTACTACTGTATTATACATTGTTGACATATAGAGGCAATTGTAATGTTATATTATACATTGTTGACGTATAGAGACAATTATATAGTACTGTATTATACATTGTTGAGGTATAGAGACATTTGAATAGTAAAGTATTATACATTGTTAAAATATAGAGGTAATTATAGAGTACAGCTGTATTATACATTTTTGATGTATAGAGACAATTATAGAGTAGTGCTGTATTATACATTCTTGTCATATAGAGACATAGAATAGTACTGCATTATACATTTTTAAAGTGTAGATGCAGTTATAGTGTAGTGCTGTATTATATAATGTTAACGTATAGAAACAATAATAGAGTATTGTTGTATTACACATTATATTCATACATCCGTACAGACAAACACGCGTTCAGAAAATGAATGAAGAAATGGAAAAGCAATTGGAAGGCGTATAAATGTAGCAGAAAAAATGTAAATGACTTGGTGAAGAGAAGTAAGAAGGGTTCTGCAGTTAAATCTGTCTGAGTGATGCTGAAGGAGAGGAAATGGAAAGAAGAAGCCAAAGAGGAAAGTTGAGGTGAAGGAGGAAAGATGTAAGATGTTCATAAAAGAGGAAGAAGAGGAGGAGAGAGGAGGAAGTGGAAGAAAAGGGCTACAGAGATAAAGCCCTGGAAAGAATTAGAGAGGAGAGAGAAAGAAGAGGAAGAAGAAGAGGAAAAAGGTAATTGAGATAGAGACCAGGAAAGAATGAGAGAGGAGAAAGATGAGGAAGAAAAAGGCTACAGAGATAAAGGCCAGGAAAGAATGAGAGAGGAGAGAGAAAGAAGAGGAAGAAGAAGAGGAAAAAGGTCATTGAGATAGAGACCAGGAAAGAATGAGAAAGGAGAAAGAAGGGAAAGGTGAGGAAGAAAAAGGCTACAGAGATAAAGGCCAGGAAAGAATGAGAGAGGAGAGAGAAAGAAGAGGAAAAAAGTCATTGAGATAGAGACCAGGAAAGAATGAAAGAGGAGAAAGAAGAGAAAGATGAGGAAGAAAAAGGCTACAGGGATAAAGGCCAGGAAAGAATGAGAGAGGAGAGAGAAAGAAGAGGAAAAAGGTAATTGAAATAGAGACCAGGAAAGAATGAGAGAGGAGAAAGATAAGGAAGAAAAAGGCTACAGAGATAAAGGCCAGGAAAGAATGAGAGAGGAGAGAGAAAGAAGAGGAAGAAGAAGAGGAAAAAGGTCATTGAGATAGAGACCAGGAAAGAATGAGAGAGGAGAAAGAAGAGAAAGATGAGGAAGAAAAAGGCTACAGAGATAAAGGCCAGGAAAGAATGAGAGAGGAGAGAGAAAGAAGAGGAAGAAGAAGAGGAAAAAGGTCATTGAGATAGAGACCAGGAAAGAATGAGAGAGGAGAAAGAAGAGAAAGATGAGGAAGAAAAAGGCTACAGAGATAAAGGCCAAGAAAGAATGAGAGGAGAGAGAAAGAAGAGGAAAAAGGTCATTGAGATAAAGACCGGGACAGAATGAGAAAGGAAAGAGAAAGAAGAGGAAAAGGAAAGAATGATGAGAGACAAAAAAGAGGAAGAAGAGGAAAAAGGTCATTGAAATAGGTCATTGAAATAAAGCACAGGAGAGAATGAGAGAGTAGAAAGAAAGAAGAGGAAGAAGAAGAAGAAGAGAAAGGTCATTGAAACAGAGGCCAGGACAGAATAAGGGAAGAGATAGAAGGAAGAAGAGGAAGAGGAGGAAAGCAGTAAACGACGAAAGGAAATAAATTGAATACTTGAAAACGTAAATAAAACAAGGACGCACCTACAGGTCGCCATTCCGTATCGATAACAACGACATCGACGACGAGGACGAATACGAGGACAACTAGGAGGACAACGAGGACGGCGACAGCTGTGTCGCCGACGACAAGGAGGACAATAAATGTGAGGAAAACGACCAGGACAAAAGACGAGGATGAAAACGATGGAAGTTTCTGAGACGTGGATGGTTGGCAGCGGCGACATCGATGGCTCAATAACTGCAATGCCACGTCGTCGGGGGCGTAAGTTCTGAGGAACCGAAAATGAAGAAGAAGAAGAGGAAGAGGAAGAAGAAGAAGGAGAGCAAGAAGAAGAAGAGGAGGAAAAAGAAGAAGTAGAAGAGGAAGAAGGAGCGGAAGAGGAAGAAGAAAAAGAAAAGGAAGAAGAGGAACAGGAAGGAAAAGAAGAAGAGGAGGAAGAAGAAGAAAAGGAAAAGAATTGTACGAAGAAAGGGAGAAAGAGAAAGAAGAAAAAGGGAGAAGAAGGAGATGAAGAAGAAGGTGAAGAAGAAGAAGAAGAAAAAGAAGATGGAGATGATGAAGAAAAATTAAAAACAATGCAAAAAATAAAAGTAAGATGAAAAATAAAAAGAAAAGGAAAAGGAAAAAAGAGAAATAATGAGTTGAAGAAAAATATAAATTAAAAAAAGAAAAGGACGAAGAGGAAGAAGAAGAAAAGAAAAAAAAAGATGAATAAGAAGAAGGTAAAGAAGAAGATGATGATGAAAAAATAAAAGAAGGATGGAAAAGAAAAATAAGATGAAGAAGAATAGAGAGAGAAAGAAGAAGAATGAGAAGTTGAAGAAAAATTATAAAAAGAAGTGGAAGAAGAAGAAGAAAAGTTAGAAGATAAAGAGGAAGAAGAAGAAGAAGATGGAGAAGAAGCAGAAGAAGAAAAGGAAGAAGAAAAGGGAGAAGAAAAGAAAGAAGAAGAACGAGAGAGAGAGAGAGGTGGGGGGGGGACGTCGGAATGAGTCGTAACAATAGCCAAGCAGCAACAACAAATTCATCCATCTGTCGCCAGATGATTATACTCAATCTTGCGAATCTTTCAAAAGGTTTGTAAACATGGACGATTGATCTTATGTGTCTCGTTTATCCGCCGTGGGGCGATTTTATTAAGATGACTGGAATGCAAGATGACAAACAACGCATGTATGGAGTCAGAGAGTAAGAGAGAGAGAGAGAAAGGAAGGGGAGATAGAAACACTGAGAAATATACTGAGAGAGAGAGAAAGAGAGAGAGAGATAGAAAGGGAAAGAGAGATAGAGACACTGAGAAATATAAAATATACAGAGAGAGAGTGAGA
Organism: Oratosquilla oratoria; assembly: GCF_046742065.1. NCBI lineage: Eukaryota > Metazoa > Arthropoda > Malacostraca > Stomatopoda > Squillidae > Oratosquilla > Oratosquilla oratoria. The sequence goes on along the minus strand of NC_134796.1, from coordinate 61,787,934 downwards.
CTGAAAAATATACTCAGAGAGAGATGGGGGAGATAGAGACATTGAAAAATATACTGAGAGAGAGAGGAGAGAGAGAGAGAGAGAGATTGAAGCGAAAATTTAAGGTGACAAACGAAATTCCAAATATTTATTTTTACATTAAAGAAAAAGTGAGAGAGAGACATGGAAAAACGCACCAAAAAAAAAGGGCGTGGCTATTAGAGTCTCAGAACAGAAAGAACATAAGAATGGATGAGACTGCAAGAGACCATAAGGCCCACACTAGGCAATTCCATGTCCCTTACCACCTGTCATCTCTATCTATAAAATGATCTCATCTCTTAAATCAATTATTTTAGGGCTTGCTACTACATGGTTACTAAGTCCATTCCATTCGTTTAGTCACTTTTTCGGTAAACCAGTTCTTGCCTATTTCCTTCGTAAACCTAAATCTACCCAATTTAAATACATTACCTTGAATGTTGCCTTGCTGTCTTAATATTACAAAGGATTACAAAAGAGGAGCTTGCCGACAGGAGACCTTTTGGTCCATAACTAGGTCGGATGCGAAAAATATGATAATAATGATAAATAAGTAAATAAATAAATAGATAAAATATAATAATATAAATAATAAAAAATTAAATAAGTTAATATATAAATAGATAAAGTTGAATAATAAACAAACAGGTAAATAGTAAATAATAATAGATTGACATAAATAATAATAGATGATAACCAAGCTATATGTTGACCTTGCCTTCATCTCCCTTGTTGTAGGCCTATGGAAAGGCTCTGGATAAGACCAGAGAAGGATACTGAAAGTAATTTGATGTGTGTGTGTGTATGTATGTATGTATGTGGGTGGTCTTGGATAACGTGCTGGACTCCTAATTGACAGTTACCCTCCTAGGTGAAAGCTTCATAATTTGTGTGGTTTGTGTGTATGTGTGTGTGTGTGGTCTTGTATCACGTGCTGGGCCCGTAATTGACTGCTGTATATATATGTATATGTATATATATATATATATATATATATATATATATATATGTGTGTGTGTGTGTGTGTGGCTGTACTTCATAAAAGGGGTGACGAATCCAGTTATCATCATCATCCTCCTCGTCCTCATCATCATCATCTTTCTTGCCCTCCTCTTTGTCCTCCTTTTGCTCCTTATTGCCTTACACTTCTTGGTAGTCTTTGTCCTCCTCCTCCTCCTCCTCCTCCTCCTCCTTCTCCTCATCTTCCTTGCCCTCCTCTTTGTCCTCCTTTTGCTCCTTATTGCCTTACAATTCTTGTTCGTCTTTTTCCTCTCCCTCCTTCACGTCCTTAGCCCTCCTTCTCCTCTTCCTCCTTCCCTTCATCCTTCTCCTGTTTCTCTTCCTTCCCCTACTCCTCCTCCTCCTCCTCCTTCTTCTTCTTCTTGTACTCTTACTCCTCTTCCTCGTCCTTCTTCTCCTCCCACTCTACTCCTCCTCCTCCTCCTTCTATCCCTCCCCCTTTCGCCTCTAATTGCCTTCCTTCACATACCCGTCTTTCTCCTCTTCCCTGTCCACTTCCTCAGCAGCCTTCCTCCTCCTCCTCCTCCTCCTTCTCCTCTTCCTCCACTTGCAGCAGCAGCAGCAGCTGTATCATGTCTCATAAATCCGGACCCGGAATGACTGTGGATAATACGTGTCCGGATAATTGGTCGTCTCACCCAGGAATCCGGAGTGTTTACCTGCGCTCCGGGGAGGAAAGGGTTGTGGGAAAAGTGGAAACTGTGTTTACTGTAATTCGATGGTATCCGGTCCTCTTTAACCGCCTGGGTGCATGGTAGTCATCAAGACTTGCAGTGATAGATGGATACATATACATCCATATATATATACTGTATTGTATATATGTGTGTGTGTGTGTGTGAGCGTGCGCACAGGTGTGCTATTGCGAGCCCATGTGAATGTTAATGTCCGTATATGTACTGTATATGCCTACCTATATGTCTACTATATGTATTTGTGTGTGTGTGTGTGTGTGTGTGTGTGTGTGTGTGTGTGTGTGTGTGTGTGCGATCTTGTGAGCCCTTGTGTATGTTAATGCTCATGTGTGTGCTGTATATGCCTATATATGTCTGTGAGTGTGTGTGTGTGCGCGCGCGCAAGTGTGTGTCTGTGTGGGCGCATGGGCGTTGTAGCATCTGCCTTTGCGCGCGCTGCATGATGATTTCCCCGTTGTCTCTTCGGTGCCGCCCTCCGAGGACGCTGATGTCTCTGTAATTGTTTCCCTCCTGCCCGGCAACGTTCTCAGCGTCACTTTGTCTTTGTTAGTCCACGAAGTCGCTCTGGAAGCGTTCTGTGAGTTGAACAAGGTCCTCTGGTGTGACTTCGTGTGTTCTTTGCTCACAAAGTCGATGTGGAAAGGTTCCTCCGGGCTAAAGGAAACATTCTGGTGTGACCGTGTGTTCTTAGCTCACGAAGTCGGTGTGGAAGGGTTCCGGACTGAAGGAAACCTTCTGGTCTGGCTTCGTGTGCTCTTCGTTTACGAAGTCGTTGTGGAAGGGTTCCTCTGGGTTGAAGGAAACTTTCTGATGTGGCTTCGTGTGCTCTTCGTTTACGAAGTCGCTCTGGAAGGGTTCTGTGAGATGATCACGAAGTCATTCTGGAATGGGTCCTCAAAACTGAATTAGACCTTTTCATGTGTTCTTGGTGTAACTTCGTGTGTTCTTCGCTCACGAAGTCGCTCTGGAAGGTTACTTCGAGCTGAATGAGGTCTTCTGGTGTGTTCCTGGTGTGACTTCGTATGTTCTTTGCTCACGAAGTTGCTCTGGAAGGGTTCCTCTGATCTGAAGGAGACCTTCTGGTGTTGCTTCGCGTGTCCTTTGTGTCTTCTCCGCTCAGGAAGTCACTCTGGAAGGGTTCTGTGAGATGAATTAGATCTTCTGGTGTTACTTCGTGTGACTTCGATGGTTCTTTCCTCTCGAAGTCGCTCTGGAAGGGTTCTGTGAGCTGAAGAAAACCATCTGGTGTGTTCTTCATCCACGAACTCGCTCTGCAAGGGTTCTGGAAGATTAATTAGATATTCTGGTGTTACTTCGTGTGACTTCGTGAGTTCTTCATTCAAACTCGTACTGGAAAGGTCCTGTAAGCTGAAGGACATCATTTGGTGTGTTCTTCGAGTGTGTCTCTTAGCCCTGGAAGACACAAAAATATCATTTCCCAAGCAGAATGATCAAAATAGTCGTCTTCCATTTTGTTTAACAGTGGCTGGCAAATGCCCTAGGACCTTTCCATAGACCTTTGCATGTTGAGACTTTGAACTGTCGTTTCTATTTTATCACCAACGAAGATAGAAGCGCTGGTTGTCGGTGACAAAATATACAAATGGGGTTGCCCTAAATTTAATAAAATCGTCTTTGGGTTTGTAAGGACAACAAGTTTTGAAATAACCGAGTGACTCAAAGAGAGGAACATTTATGTTATTTCAATATCTTTTGATATTTTTTTTCATTTTCATTTTTCTTCGTCTTTCCAGAGGCGTAGTTCCCCCTTTTTCGAATATAAATGTTCTTTCTTATTTTTCCATGAGTTTATTATTGAATTATTCTTTTTGTACAATTTCGCTACCATGTAGTCAAAGAATACATATTTTTTCTTTATTTTTATTCGGTATTTTCTGTAAGCACACTTTTATGTTTATATATATATATATATATATATATATATATATATATATATAAATATAATATATATATATATGTGTGTGTGTGTGTGTATGTGTGTGTGTGTGTGTGTGTATTTGTTTGTTCTGTGTGTGTTTGTATGAGAGAGAGTGGAAGAACGAGAGAGAGGCAGGCGGGAGAGAAAGGATGAGATAGAGATGGAGATAGAGAGGCATAGAGATAGAAAGGGAGAGGAAGAGGTAGAGAGAGAAAGGGAAAGAGATCCACCCAGAGTTTTTCACGATAAAAAATTGAAATACTTTGTCATATATATATATATATATATATATATATATATATGTGTGTGTGTGTGTGTGTGTGTGTGTGTGTGTGTGTGTGTGTGTTTGTTTGTTGTGTGTGTGTTTGTATGAGAGAGAGTGGAAGAAAGAGAGAGAGGAAGGAGGGAGAGAAAGGATGAGATAGAGATGGAGATAGAGAGGCAGAGAGATAGAAAGGGAGAGGAAGAGGTAGAGAGAGAAAGGGAAAGAGATCCACCCAGAGTTTTTCACAATAAAAAAATTGAAATACTTTGTCCTACAATGCATTATGATTTATTCAACAAGAAAACTACCAAACTGTTAGCTAAATACCACATAGGAAAATATATCACATACTCGACAAAAATTAAACATTGACGGTATGAGAATTCTAACTTGGGGCAAAACTTATGCACGTGACTGTACATAGCAATGCATATCTTTACATTTATGTGTAACGGCTTTCAGAACGTTTGGATGTGTATGTTTTCCGGGCTGTGTGTATGCATACAGTCGTGTGTAAAAATGTTGATTTTAATTCTTGATGAGTTTTTAGCTTTATGCGTGTTTGGCCGTGCGAGGGCGTTTGTGTAAGAAGCCGTGAAAGTGTATATGGCGCGGAATCACTAATATATTTAAATTTACTTTATTCATGGGCCGCTCTAAGCTATTCCGTTTGTATATTTTTTTCGTAGGGTGGGGTGGGGAGTTAAAATAACTACTTTGAAAAAAAAAGATGATCTAAGCTATTCCGTTTGTGTATATATATATATATATATATATATATATATATATATATATATATATGTATATAATATATATATATATATATATATATATATATATATATATATATATATATATATTGTAGGGTGGGGTGGGGTGGGGTGGGGTGGGGAGGTAAAATAATTACTTTGAGAAAAAAAATGAAATGAGTAGTGTATTTTTTTATAAATATTTATTTATTCACTCATTTGTTTATTCGTTTATTTGTTTATTTAGTATTGGAGATCAAAGTTGCACAGACCAAATGCATTCTCGTCTTGTTGTTTCCGGTAGTGAGGCAATTTTATTATCAAAAGTGTAAATAAATCGCTTAGAAATAGCTGGATAAAACGGGCTCATCTTTCAGCCTTATATCTGTTAAAACTTGTACTATTTTTTCTTTTCTTTATTTTCTTTTCTTTTTCTTTTAATTTTCTTTTGTTTTTCTTTTTTATATTTTTTATATTTTCCTAATTTTTTTCTTCTTTTTCTTTTTTCTTTTCTTTTTCTTTCTTTTATTTTATTTATATTTTATTTTATTTTCATTTATCTTATCTTTCTTTTCTTTTTCTTCATTTATGTTTTTCTTTCTTTCCTTTCTATTTTCTGATATTTTCATTTTCTTTTATTTTTCTCTCTTCTTTTTCTTTCTTTTTCATTATATCTTTTCGATTCTTTTCGATTCCTTTTCCATTTTCTTTTTACTAGAATCAGAACGGCACTTCCAGCGTGTATGACTTACTATATATAGATAATTTTATGTGAATCATCGTAATTTTCATATTTCATATTGCACCATAATATATTGGATTACAGTGTATTGTATTATATATGCATCATAATTTCTATTGTCCGTTCTATGGGTAATGCTGTGTGTGTGTGTGTGTGCGTGCGTGTGTGTGTGTGTGGGTGTGTGTGCGCGTATATATGTTTGTGTGAATGTGTATGTGTGTGTGTGTGTGTGTGTGTGTGTGTGTGTGTGTGTGTGTGTGTGTGTGTGTGTGTGTATGTATGTGTGTATATGTTCGTGTGTATGTGTGTGACCTTTATAACACACAATTCATCCCTCGCTAACACCACAGTCTAAACAAGAACAGGGTAGTTCACTTGGGGGAAAGCAAAGTATATATGACGTCACGAGTTTCTGACCTTACCTGGCCTGAATCAAAATGTTTACGTAAGTTGGGTCATATGACTGTCACACGCCATAAAGTTAGTTTTCTTTCAGTCATGAACCGCCCTATTCTCGTTCAGACTTTGGGTGTAGTGAGAGGTATGTGTGTGTGTGTAGTCTGTGTGCTACGGCCGAAGCCGTACATGTGCGAGCTGCAACTAATCTGGTCTTCTCTTTCCTGCTCTTGTTTTGTTATAATGAAAAGAATAAGAAAATAATGATGATAATGAGAGTAAGAATAATAACAATAATAGTAATGATAAGAAGAAAATAATAATGTTAAAGATAATAAGAACAGTAACAATAATAAAAGAGTAAGAATAATAATGATGAGAAGAGGAAGAAGAAAATAATAATGATAACAATAGTAAGAATAATAACAATAATGATGATAGTAATAATAATGATGATGATAAAAAAAGAGAGGAAAAAAATGATAATGATAATGATAGAATAATAACAATTATGATGAAGATGATGACAGTAATAATGATAATAATAAGATGATAATGATAGAAAGAATAATAATAATAATGATGATGGTGATGGTAATAATGATAGTAATCACCCGCATGAATCGTTGAAGTAATATTATTTGAATTTCTATTACACAAAGAACGAAGGCAGGTTTAGTTATGGCTGTATCCCCGAACATAACTTATGGAAAAGGAATAGGAGATATATCTTAACTCTAGATACAGTTATATCTAGACAAGTAGTGGTACAAGTAACAATAGTCCTTGTAGAAGTAGTAGTTGCAGTAGTGATACCAGTAGTAGTAGTGATAGTAGTAGTAGTGGTAGTAGTACTGGGTAGTAGTAGTAACAGTATTAGTAACAGTGGTAGTAGTGATTGTAGTAGTAGGAGAATCGGTAGACGTAGCTGTAGTAGTAGTAGTAGTAGTAGTAGTAGTAATAATAATATTATTGATAACCGATTTAATAACTATAATAACAGTGAATCGTCACATAAGAAATATTGCAGTTGTAGTACAGGCAGTCCAATAGTGGTAGGTAGACCAGTGATAATAGAACTAGCAGCAGTGGGAATAGGGACAGTAGTAATGACGGGAATAATAGTATTACTAGCATTCATTGACGATAGGGGTGGGGGGCAGATCGTGACTGCTTTCAACACACAAGGATCGAGGTCGCTTAGAAAATAATAATAATGATAGTAATGATAATAATAATGATGATGATAATAATAATAATAGTAATAATAATAATAATAATAATAATAATAATAATAATAATGATAGTAATAATAAATAAAACATTAAAATCAGTATTTGAATATATGAGTAGGCAAATGATGAACAAATAGATAAATAAAAGATAAAGTTCTAGCAGTAGCAACAAGAAATAGAGTTCTAGAAGTAGTAATAATAAATTAATAGACAAAGTCCTAGAAGTATTAATAATAAATGAATAAGCATAAATAAATAAATATAAAAAAAAGCTCAAAAAATATCTATCAGTAGCACGTCATTGTATGAACAAAGACATTAACCTTCCCCGACAGTCATTCCCTCTTGGGAGGAAATGCTCCCACCGAACTCCCATGACCTGCTGGGAGTGAAGGAGTATCTCACCTCTGACCTTACGCCGTTGCCCGTCTGTCACCTGTGGGGAGGAGGAGTAAGAAGAGGAAGGAGGAGGGTGAGGAGGTGGAGGGGGAAAGACAAGGAGTAGGTGGTGGAAGTGGAGGAAGGGGAAATGAAGGTGGAGGGGAAAGAGGAGGAGGATGTGGGAGTGGAGGGGGATGAGGAGGAGGGGGAAGTGAAGGTGGAGGTGGAGGGGGAAGAGAAGGAGGAGGTGGGAGTGGAAGGGGAAAGAGGTGGGGTGGGGGTGGGAAGGGAGCTGTGGAGGTGGAGGTGGGAGTGGAAAAGGGGAGAGGAGGAGGAGGTAGTGGTGGAAGTGGAAAAGAAGGAGAAGGTGGAGGTGAAAGTGTCAAGGAGAAGTAGGTGGGAATGTGAAGGGGAGCGAGGAGGAGAAGGAGGGGATGGGAAGGAGGAGGAGGAAGAGACATTGGGAGTGGAAACGGGGAGAAGGAGGTTGATATGGGAAGGGAGAGGAGGAAGAGGTGTAGGAGGAGGTGGGATTGGGAAGGGGGAAGAGCAGGAAGAGTAGGATGAGGTGGGAGTGTGAAAGGGAGGGAGGAGTAGGTGGGAGTGAAAAGGTGGAGGAGTGAGGTGGGGGAATGTAAAACGGTGGTGTATGGTAGAGATGGAGGTGGGAGTAGGAGAGGAAGTAAGGGGGCAAGGGGGGGAGGAAGGGGAGTAGGGGGAGGGGGAGGAAGGGGGAGTGTCAGTGGTGGCGTATGCTTGTGTTGGAAGTTGTGGCTTACAGGAAATTGTCTTCGCAACTCAGTGCGGCATTGAAGTCTCCAACTCTACTGTAAACCCATTCCTCAGACGTACATACAGTGTGTACAACCATGTACACACATACATATACATGTATGTATATGTATGTACATACACATACAGTATGTACATGTATGTACATCCATACACATACATATAGTATGTACATGTATGTACATCCATACACGTACATATAGTATGTACACGTATGCACGGAATGGCTGTCGACTATTTACAGTTCCTTACTTTATGTACTTCTGTTTACTCATATACTCTGGTAGCGTTATCGTAAGTGTGCTGGTCTTGCGTTCGCTCAGTTGTGGGTTCGAATCCTGCACTCCTATCCGATTTCCAGCAGTGACTGTTACAGGACTGGGTGATTGGGATTATTTTGAAGAGTTTGGTATGTGATGAGTATAAAGTGTGAATTAGGACAATGGTTTTAAATCTCGGAGCTATGGGGTTCCCCAGGAGGGCCATGACTATTTTTTTTTTTTTTTTTTTTTTTTTTTTTTTGGGGGGGGGTGGGCATGGCCCGCTGTTACAAATTATACATATATGTATAATTTGAGGAATATGAACAAAAGACGCCCAACACTGTTCTGGTAGAGGAAATATAAGATC
>NC_134796.1:61746569-61771569 GCF_046742065.1 Oratosquilla oratoria | reverse complement strand
ACCATATATTGAGTTCCTCGAGGTGTGCGAAGTGTGCCAGGGTAATCAATGTCGTAAGAAATGAGCGTGTGTGTGTGTGTGTGTGTGTGTGTGTGTCGGTCCGAGTAATTATATTAATAATAATAATAATAATAATAATAATAATAGTAATAATAATTTATATTATTAATAATAATAATGATGATAATAGTTATTATTATTATCATTATTATTATTATTATTATTATTATTATTATTATTATTATTTTTATTATTATCATCATTATTATTATCGGTTTATTGAGTTAACAGTGATACAGAGATACATTGACAATATAAAAGTTGTGTTAGTTTTAGAACTAGTCTAATTTGAATACGTAATGTGCAGAGAGTCCACAGATGGTGATTTGTTTATTTGCTGCAACCGAGGTTTGGGGGCGTGTGTGTTTGTGTGTGTGTGTGTGTGTGTGTGTGTGTGTGTGTGTGTGAGTTTGTGTGTGTGTGTGTGTGAGAGTTTGTGTGCTTATCTTGTTATATTTACTAATTGTATTATACCTCATAAGAACTATGCTTATAGCATATGTATGTATTCATATATGTAATATATGATGGAAGAGAAGAAGGGAACGCCCACAGAATCCATGGCTTGGGGTAAGTTGGTCAAACCTTTCGAGAGCTGTTTGGAGTGGCAAGAGAGGGCGTCTGCATGGGAGATTGCCCAGAGAGACCGTGGGGGACTGGCGCCGGCGTGTGAGTGAAGCGACGCGCCTCAAGGCGTATGCTCCCAATTGACGTGTACTTATCAAGTCTGAAGAAGATTTTACCCTTTTTTCTTTTTAAATCGTGATTTTCTAAAATGTTTTAAAAGCGAATTGGTAAGAGTATCAAAGAAGAATTCTCCCAGTCGAACATTTTTGAAAAATATCGTAAAACCCCCAATAATTCAGACCAGAAGTAGAATTCTTACCATTTTCCGTCTTCTGGAAAGCAATAAATTTTGAAAAATCTTCTCACTTTAATTCGTCTTCTTGACATATAACACATGTCCCCAGTCCATGAGGAGCTATGTCTTCCTTCTGTCTGACGGAAGAATGACCGAAGAATTGAGGGAATGACCGAAAAATGTAGAGAATGCAGTTCCTTGTTCATTTTTGAGTTTTCTTCCCATTTTCACTATGTTTTTTTTTTCTAGAATCTATGTCAAGAAACACTGTCATCATGCGTGCCTAAAGCCCTATCTAGTGTGACTAGCATACAATCTAGAACACCTGATGTATGTATAGCCAAAACCGATGTCATACTAGAATACTACCTAGCCCTATACCATTGTCAAATCTAGGAAACAAATAGGATATAGTCTTCCTTCGTGGGACTAGAACTTTTATCTAGTGCCCTTACGTGTATCTAGAACACTATCTAGGGCAAGGGGTCCTTGCCAGACTTCGTCTTTGTGGTTCGTGAGTAATGAGTGAGTCAGCCTCTAGAAATAGATATTCCTCGGTGTCTCCCTCACGTATCCGGGAGGCCATCATACACACACTTTCACACACACACACACTCACACACACACACACACACACACACACACACACACACACACACACACACACACACACACACACACACACACACACACATACCACTCTCTCTCACTCTCTCTCTCTCTCTCTCTCTCTCTCTCTCTCTCTCTCTCTCTCTCTCTCTCTCTCTCTCTCTCTCTCACCATCATGCGTGGTTGTATATGTGTAATAACACACACATACACACGACTTGGTGGCACGGTTGGTAGAGTCTCCGACTGTCACTACGGCGGTCTGGGGTCGTTACTCCAACTCTCGTGGGCGGGGAATTGGGTGTGTGTGTGCGTGTAAGGTCACAGCATTACCCATAGATCGGTCATGCGAGCTCTAAGGTCTCTTCCGGGAGGAAAATAGCTGTCGGTCACGAGTCCAACACGTGATCCAAAAAAAAGACCATGGTGAATACACACACATACATACAGTACATACATACACACATACTTGAGCCTAGATATGATAATTATAGAGTAAGAGATGGGACCCAAAGGTAAGCGTTCTTCCTTTCATGTATACTACAATGTGTGTGTGTGTGTGTGTGTGCGTGCGTGCGTGCGTGTGTGCGTCTCTTCCTGAGTTTTTGTCTGTGTCTGAATGAATTTATTCAAATATACCAGAGGACTCGCACAAGCGCAGACACATTACACCACACCTATGCTTAAATACCTTCTGACACACAAACTTTCGTGGCGGCTCGAATCCAGTTCGAATCCATCTCGACTTGTTAAAGGTAATCCAGTTTTGCCACAAGGAAAGAGGCTTCCATTTTGTCATCCATGACAGACGAATATCTGTTGGCTCTTCTGCCTGCTTGATTGCTTGCTTGCCTGCTGGCCTCTCCGCTTGCTTGCCTGCTTGCCTACTGGACTGTCAGCCTACCTGTCTGCCTGCTGGCTTCTCTGCTTGCTTACCTGCTAGCCTGTTGCACTGTCAGCCTTCCTGCCTGCCTTCCTGGTTGCCTGCTGGTTTCTTTGCTTGGTTACCTGCTAACCTACTGAACTCTCAGCCTGCCTGCTGGCCTCTCCACTTGGGTACCTGCTAGACTGCTGAACTCTGCCTGCCTGCCTGCCGTACCAATCTATCAGTCTATTAGTGTGAGAACTTCCTAGCTTGTCACCCTGTGAGCTTGCCAGCCTGCTGGCCTGCAACTAACTAGCCTGGCAAATTGCCAGTTTGTCACCCTGCCAGCCTGCAGGCTTCTGGCTTTTCACCCTACCAACTTGTCACCCGACCAGCCTGTCACCTTCTGGCTTGTCACCCTGCCTGCTTGCTTGCCTGCTTGCTAGCCTGCCAGCCTGTGGGCTTGTCACTCTGCCAGCTTATCACCCTGCCAGCCTGCTTGTTGGCCTGTACGCAGGCCAGCCCTCAGTCACGCCTTCCTCGTTCTGTGGCTCACTTGCAGTGATTCTTTGGTGGTGATTTCACTGGCTGGCGCCAAGTAGGATTGGGAGAAACGTTTTAAGGTTTCTTAGTAGCCTACACGAGAGAGAAAGACCACACTCGACTGCACGTTCCGAGCTGACCTGGAGTGTCATTTTATTACTATAATCATTATATATATATATACATATATACATATATATATATATATATATATATGTACTTATTTTATTCATTTGTTTCTATTTATTCATTTTATTAGTATAATCATTATATATATATATATATATATATATATATATATATATATATACATATATTTACTTATTGATTTTATCTATTTATTTCTATTTATGTATCTATTCATTTATTTTTTGTCTTTCACAAGTCAGTATGGTCGAACTGGTTATTACACTGTATCATCCATCAGGGGATAAGCCGGTTCAGCAGTGGACCATTGAGGCTGACCTATAATAATTGTTAATAAAAGGTTTTCTTTTCACAGGAATTGGTGTTTATGATGAGATTGTTTTCGTTGTACAAATATGACACAAAGAAAGAAAAAAACGTGAATATATACGAAAATTAAAATAAGGTAAATTTCACGTGTTGAAATACCCCGACCTGCGGTGCATATGATTCTAAGGCTCGTTTCGCACGTATCGACTTTTCGCCGTGCTATGGAACTTCCATACGTGGTAGTGGTCGTGAAAGCGCCTATAGAGACTCATGGTTATTTGAGAGCACGACGTCGTGTCGTGGACGGCACACGGTGAAAGTTCGATACGTGCGAGCCTTACGCATACTCGTGCACCCTATCTCGCTCCTCGCCCTATCTCTCTCTCACTCTGTCTCTCCCTCTCTTTTTCTTTCTCTCTCCCTTTCCTCTTCTCTCTTTCCCTCTTCTCTCTCCCTCTCTCTCTCTGTTTCTCTCTCCCACTCCTACCCTCTCTCTCTCTCTCTCTCCCACTCCCCTCTCTCTCTCACTCTCTCTCTCTCTCTCTCTCTCTCTCTCTCTCTCTCTCTCTCTTTCTCTCTGTCTGTCTTTCTCTCACACTATCTATCTACATACCTGTCACGTATCACGCATAAACACACGCACACACACGCACACACACACACACGCACACACACGAGGCGTATTTTTATTGAATTTGGTGGGGAAAGGGGGGCTCAGGTCCCTCTTACAGAAAGGGCAGAAAAGGTTAAACAAATGCATACATACTTTCTATTTTGCATTTTTTCTCTTTGTTCACATTGTACGCGTTCTTCCTTTTCCCCATTCCCTTCCCCATCCTCTTCCCCCTACTCTTTCCCCTCTTTGACCCCCTTCTCTTCTCCCTTGTTCCCCTCCTCGTCCGTCTCCTCTTCCTCCTTCTTTCCCCCCTCCTCTTCCCCTTCCTCTTCCTCCTCCTTTCCCCCCTCCTCTTACCTCGCCTCTTTCCTCTCTTTGACCCCTCTTTGTCACCCTATTCGTCCTCCTTGCCCCCCTCCTCTTCCGTCTCCTCTTACCCTCCTCTTCCTCCTCCTCGTCCGCCTCCTCCTCCCCCTCCTCTTCCACCTCTTCGTTCTCTCTCTCTCTCTCTCTCTCTCTCTCTCTCTCTCTCTCTCTCTCTCTCTCTCTCTCACTCTCTCTCCGGTTACTTGTCATTCCAATTTAATTTTTCGAAAGACCTAAAGTGAAACATTCGGTCTAAGTGGACAACTTTTAAGATTTTGTTCTGGCATTTGACTCAGGGAAGAAAATTAAAAGACTCAGAATGAAAACAATATACAAAAAATGTAACTAAAGAGAATAATAGGTGAATAATAGACAACAGGACAAAACTGGACGTCATATAAAAGGACATATTAAGAATGGGAATATGGCGTAGAATGCAGGAATGAAGAAATTTTTTTAGAAAAAATGAGGTAATAGATAGATAAGATAAGAGAAATGAACGAGAAGGAATTTAGAACGAAATGTTGATTTTAGTGATCGGAAAAATAAAAAACAAAAAGTAGAATACAGGAATAAAGAAAAATAATGAAAAAACAATGAATAGATAAGATAAAGAAAAGAAAAATAATCGAGAAATAATGAAAAACGAAAGACTATTTAGTGATCGGAAAGAAAAAAAAATATATAAGAGAAGGAAATTGAAGAATAAAATGAAACATAAAAAAGGACATTGATAAATAAGGAAGATGGGAAGAGGGGGATAGGTAAGAGACGAGGAAGGAAAGAAGGAGAAATGGGGAATAATTGAGTAAGAGATGAAAGGACGTAATGGGGGAGACGAGGGGAAGGATGATAAAAAATAAATGAAGAGGAAGAGGAGGAGAGGAAGAAAGGGTAGAGGTTGATAATAATGGATGGTGTAAAGGTCGTTATAACTGATTATCATAATGTCGAGGTTGTTGTTGTTATTATTGTTATTATTATTATCATTATTATTAATATCATTGTTGTTATTATTCTATTTTATTTGCTGTTGCTTTGTCTCCTTATTCTTTTATTATGGTTTCATTCCATTTTATTTATTTATATTGTAGGATATTTATTTATTAATTCATATTGTTTAATATATATCTATTTATATATTTAATGTATGCGAATAAATCACAAAAACACATGATTCACAAAATGTGTAATAAAACCACTTGAAAAGTATTTGCCAAGTGGTTTTATTACACATATTTAATATATATCTAATTATATATATACCTAATTATATATTTATTTATATTGTTTAATATATATTTATCTATTTGCTGTTGATTTGTCGATTTACTTGTTCTTTTATTTTTGTCTCATTCCATTTTATTTATCTATATTGTAAGATATTTATTTATTTATTTATATTGTTTAAAATATATATATATATATATATATATATATATATATATATATATATATATATATATAATTATATATGTATTTATTCGTTTGTTTATATATTTATTCATTCCGATCCAATTTCGTTCAAGAATCCACCCAGCTCCCATCTCTCAGGCAAACCTCGGACGTTGACCCTGCTCCTAGCGAGATGGACCGGGACTCTGCCTGGAAGCTTTCCAGGATTGATCCTCAGAGATGGAGAAGGTCGGGTCAGGCTATGTAGGAAGGGGTCATGGAGATCAGGACTCGAACCCAGGAGGTTCTTTAACACTGGGACACCTTACCCTGCTGAGAATGAATCTACCATTTGTTTATGCCTGTAAGGATTCCCAACCTGACTTGCATCACGTACGCTTATGCGTTGCTGTTGCTTGGCGTCGTGAATATGTCCACATTAATCACAAAACATCCGATAAATCTCAATACTTTTCGGGTTGTGACTCCACTAATGGACATATGAAGACCCTTAGGGAGGCCATAGGTCATTCTGAGAACCAATGACCATATAAGGTATGAAAGCTAAAGAGGAATTTCTGGGTGGTGGGAAAGCGCGTAGAGCACGTGCTGGTAGCGAGGGAGAACACGCTTGTGAAGGGAGGAGGAGGGGGAAGAGGTGGGGAAGGAGGAGAGGAAGGGGGGAGGGGGAGGGGGGAAGGAGGGCTTTGTATAAGACTAGAGTGTAAAGGATAAGAGAAAGGACTGACTACATGAAGAGGTGATTAGGGGCAGGAAGAAGAGACTACACAAGAACCACTCATGGAAGGAGGAGGAGGAGGAGCAGAGGGAGGTAGAGGAGGAGCAAAGGGAGGAGGAGGAGGAGAGAAGAGGGGGGGGGGGACCGGTGTGCATGACCAGGCGTAAAGGGAGACAGAATAGGAGATAATAATGATGCACGGGGAACAGGAGATGGAAAGGAGGAAGAGAAGGAAAACGTTGAGGTGTTGATGAGGACGCGAGAAGAGATCGAGACGGTGAATGGTGGAAGGGAGGAAGGGAAAGCGTTCAGGGAGTAAGCTTAGAAGAGGGTCGCGCGCTAGCCCAGAGGATAACGTGTCGAACTCGTGAGCAGGTGGTCGTGAGTTCGATTCCCGGGGTCTGTTGCTGGCTATGCCGCGTTCGATTCCGACAGCCCTGGGTGGGAGTTGTGACTTTTTTTTTTTTTTTTTTTTTTCTCTCTCTCTCTCTCTCTCTCTCTCTCTCTCTCTCTCTCTCTCTCTCCAAGGTAAGACGGTAAATCTAGAACTTTGGAGTACTTAGGAGTGGCGACTGGGGGGCATCATACGCCAGGAGTCGCGTTGCTTCACTCACACGCCGCCGCCAGTCCCCACGGTCTCTCCGAGCAAGCAAGCTTCCATGCAGACGCCCTCCTCTCCCACTCCAAACAGCTCTCGACAGCTTCGATCCACTTGCCCTGAATTCTGGAAGCGTCACCTTCGTCTACTCTATCGAGGGTTATCTACTATGATGAAAATGTCTTTTTTCATGTGAAATTTGTAATTTCTATTTTCATTTATGTATTCATTTATTAATTAACGTATTTTTGTTTATTTATTTATTGATGTATTTGTTTATTTTTGGAACGGAGGTGGGAGGGTGGGAAAGGTGAAGATTTATATTTTGATTTTATAATTATCATTATTATTATTATTATTACTATTATTAATTAATTATTATTACTATTATCATTTTATTATAATTGTTATTCATATTATTTCTATCATTATTATTATTATTATTATTACTATTATCATTTTCATTATTATTGTTATTATTATTATTATTATTATTATTATTATTATTATTATTATTATTATTATTACTACTACTACCATTATCATTATTGTTACTATTATTGTTATTGATATTATTACTGTTATTATTATTATAATTTTTATTATTATTGTTATTATCATTATTGATATTATTATTGATATTTTCTATTTCATTTTCTGTTCTATTCTTTATCTTATTTTATTTCATTCTGTTTTATTTGATCTTATTTCATTCTAGTTTATTATATTTTATTCTTATTATAAATATATATATATATTATATATATATATATATATATATATATATATATATATATATATATATATTATTTTAGGGGAATGAAACTGGAAATGGAAAAGGCTATATATAGGAGTGAGGAGGGGAGGGGGGCAGTGAGAGGTGGTCGACAGACACTAGAAGGGCGTGAGTTAGTTCGTCTAGACTTGTTAGGACAATTTGATGAGAATCTCTGCAATAGAATGTGATTGCAGACTCTAATTAGCTCTGCCCAAGAAATCTTGCAAGAATTGGTCTCGGCGTCGTCCTGCTGTGTGTGCATCCCTGAAGAAAAATATTCTCCTCCTCCTCCTCCTCCTCCTCCTCATTTTCCTCTTCCTCCTTCTCTTCCTCTTCCTTCTCCATCTTCATCTCCTCTCTTTTTCATTTTTTCATTCTCCTCCTCCTTCTCTTCCTCTTCCTTCTCTTCGTCTTCCTATTCCTCCTTCATCTCCTCCTCTTTTTTTTCCATTTTTTCGTTCTTTCTCCTCCTCCTGTTCCTTCTCTTCTTCTTCCACCTTCTGTTATTTCCTGATTGACCTAATGTTATAATGTTCTTTTGCAACGATGATGCACATATATGTATGTACATACCAAAAGGATTTTTCCTTCTTATAAGGGGGTTAGCCAGCCAAAGCATTCACTCACCCTTCACCCATCCTTTTTTTTTATTTTACTTATTTATTTTATTTATTTATTTATTTATTCTTATTCGTTGTGGATACAGGGCCATCCCTGTCTCCAGCCACACTGCTCGTTCAGAAGCAATGCAGTAAGACACAGCACCTCCTTAGTATCTCCACACAACCGAAGCTTGGTCACCCCCACAGCTTCATTTACATGGCGACCCTTGCGTTGTAGGTGTGTAGTGTAGAAATAGACATAATAAACATTACGTTAAGATAGACAACGTAGCAATTATTACGTTTTGCGAACTTTTATCACTGCCTGTACTGACTCGTTAATTAAACATGACAGTGATTATAACGAACCATTTCAATAACTTTGATGAAATTGCTGTAATTACTGAATTAGAATTCATACGGAATAAGTGAGCGATAATCATAATCATTTCCGAACGATGTGCACTGAAACAGCCATATAGAGTCCATTAGATCACTCTGTATTTCGTTTATTTCAACTTTTTTTTCCAGAATAGTTCGTTTCTAATTATCAGGGTTCAATTGATTAGGGAATTTTATCACCTAACGTCATTGGTCCATGTATACTGTGTATGTTTGTGTGTGTGTATATATATATATATATATATATATATATATATATATACATACATATAAATGTATACAGATCAAGAATTGCTGACTAGTGAATGCTAAGTGGTTTTATTTAATATTAAAGCATAGAAGTTGAAACCCACGGCCGTGATATTTTTTTTTTTTTTTTTTTTTTTTTTTTTTTTTTTTTAAGTAAAAAAAAAGGGAGACGAAGATGGAGAGAACAGAAAGACGAAAAAAAGGAGACGAAGATGGAGGGAAAAGAAGGAAAAAAAAAAAAAAAGGACGGAGGAAATTGGGTGTGACCTACATTGCCATTTCTTGGTTCCTCGCGAATTCAATGATCATTTAGTCCCGCGATTATTTCTTCCTCGTTTGGAGTCGTCGTAATGCCCTGCATGACTGTGCCCACCTCTCCCCCCCTGCCCCCTCTCCCTCTTCCCCCCCCCCTCTTCTCTGTTACTTCTTCAACGTCTCTTCTTCCTCTCCTTCTCCCTCCTCCTCTCTCTGGACATTATACCAAGTTATTTCAGTCGTTGGATTGCTTTGTTTGTCGGTCAGTTATATTTTATTTTATTTTATATATATTTTTCATTTTATTTTATTTGATCCTATATTATTTTCTATTTTATTTTTATTGTTTTTTCTCCTCTCCTTGTATTTATTTTATATATATTTTTTTCATCTTATTTTATTTGATCCTATATTATTTTCTATTTTATTTTTATTGTTTGTTTTTTTTCACCACCTTGTATTTCTTCTTTTAATTTTTTACCATTTCTCTCGTTATCTCACCCCTATCCATTTTCCCTTTTGCTAATTCTTAATCCTCACCCTTGATCAAGTCACCCTTTCACCTCCACACCCTCATTACTTCACCCTTGCTCCTTCACCTTTACAATTGGTAGACCTCACCCTTGGACTATTAACCCTTTTAACCTTGATCAACTCACTCTCTCACCCCATCACCCTTGCTCTTTCTCCTTTACATTCCCTTACACCTCCTCACCCTTGATCGATTCACCCTGTCACTGTCATCCTTTCGCCATGTCACCCTATCACCCTGTCACCCTCATTACATCACCCTCGCCCCTTTTCCTCTGCAATTACTTGCAACATGGCGCAGCGGAGTACAATTCCCGTGAATGAAGGAGATCTATCTCGGGTCCATTACGTTCAGACAAGTTGTTGTCCCACAATTTACTTGGCACCAGACTGAAGTGCCAAACAGTGCCAGGGTGTCCCAACTATGCCAGGGTGTCCCAGCCATGCCAGGGTGTCCTAGTTATGCCAGGGTGAATCGGCTATGCCAGGGTGTTCCAACTGTGCCAGGGTTTCCCAACTATGCCAGGATAACTCAGCTATGCCAGGGTGACCCGACTATGCCAGTGTGACCCAGCTGTGCCAGGGTGACCTAGCCATGCCAGGGTGTCCCAACTATGCCAGGGGGACCCGATTATGCCAGGGTGACCCAACTATGCCAGGGTGTCCCAAGTATGTCAGGGTGTCTCAGGTATGCCAGGGTGTCCCAGCTATGGCAGGGTGGCCTGGCTATGCCAGGATGATCCAACTATGTCAAGGTGTCCCCAACTATGCTAGGGTGACACAGCTATGCTAGGGTGACCCGGCTATGGCTGCAAACTCGGGGAACCATCGTGGCACTCTTACATTTAGCTTCATGTGTGAGTTTGATTGCCTCTTAGGACGCATCCGGGCGAGAGGTAAGGAAGCCTTACTCTGTGCTACGGATGTCCGGGAGTGTTACAGAGGAGTCGGGTGGGAGTCTTGGTGTTACAAAGAGGAGAACCGAGGACGATGGGGGTTATAAAGAGGAGAACGAGGGAAGTTGGATGTTACAAAGAGGAGAACGTCTCCAGGGGTGTTACAAAGAGGAGTCGGGGGGGGGAGTCTTGGTGTTACAAAGAGGAGAACGGGGGAGGTTGGATGTTACAAAGAGGAGACTGATCCTGGGGTGTTACAAAGAAGAGATTGATCCTGGGGTGTTACAAAGAGGAGAGAGGAAGGTTGGTCTAGAGCAGTGGTTCTTAACCCCTGGGTCGCGACCCAAATTTGGGTCGCCAAGCCATTTTATTGGGTCGCTAAGGGTTTGCAGAAAATAATTATTTTCCCACTACAAATATATTATAATTATATTTTTTTCATATATCACTGTTAATTATATGTGCTACTTGTATTAATAAACATCCCAGCATGTAATTTTGTTTCTGTAACCCGCTTTTAAAAGCATAATCATATTACTTATAAAGACAATTCGTTTATCTATGTAGGCTTGGGTCGCGATGCTTGATTTGTGCAAAATTTTGGGTCGCTGCCAAAAAAGGTTAAGAACCACTGGTCTAGGGGTTAGATTGGGTGGTTGTTGGGATGGGATGCAACACTTGGGAATCTGGTATACACTCCCTCGCACTCCATTCCCTCACTCCCTCCCACTCATTCCCCACATCCTCTCTTCCCCTCCACCTAACCCCCCCATATATATATGTATGTATATATATATATATATATGTATATATATATATATATATATATATATGTATATATATATATATATATATATATATATATGTATGTATGTATGTATGTATATATACGTAGTCTTGCTTGACCTTCTTTTGTTTTTGTTATTTTTTTATTTGTTTATTTATTTATCTAGGGAGTGAAGGAGCTTATTTTCTTTCCCTCTCTGTCGCTTACTTTCTCTTTCTCTCTGCCTCTCTGTCCCTTCCTCCCTTTCTCCTTATCTCTCTCTCTCCCTTTCTCATTCATTCTATCTCTTCCTCCCCCCTCTCTCTCTCCCTCTCTCTCCCTCTTTCTCTCTCACCTTCTTCCTCCATCCCCTATCCCCCCATCCTCTACACTGATCCTTAAATCTTGCCCTTCTTCTTGAACCGAGTTAACTAAACCGAAGTTTTATCAAGATAACGAGGCTAGAATTATGCTGAATAAATAAATTAAGAATTGAGTAAATGAATAGATAGATGAATAGATAAACGAAAATAGATAAATAGATAAATATATGAATAATACGATAACTCAGAAGCAATAAGTAAAAAAGTCAATTAATCAATCATTCCTTTGGTTTTGTATTGGCTGACGACAGAAGATTTTATTCAGTCGAAGGGGAACCTCTTGAGTTTTATTCTTTAAAATCTTCGAAGTGGCACCCTAAGACGAGATCGGCACCTACACTAACAGTAACACTAACACCAACACCAACATTAATACTAATACCAGTACCACCAATAACACTAACACGGACATTAATGCTAATAATAACAGCTACACTGACACCAACAGTAAGGCTAACAGTAACACTAACAATAATACTAACAATAACGCTAACACTAACACCTACACTAACACTTATATTAAGACTAACACCAGGAAGAGGAGAAAGAGGAGGAGGAGAAGGAGAAGGAGAAGGGAGGAGAAGGAGGAGATGGCGGAGGAGGAAGTTGGGAGGAAGAGAAAGAAGAGGTGAAGATGGAGGAGGAGGCGGAGGGCGAGCAGGAGGAGGTGGGATAGGAAAAGGAGGAGGAGGAGTTGTGGATAGAGGAGGAGGAGGAGGAGGAGGAGTGAAGCTGTAGGTCTTGGTTGGAACCCACAAATGAGATAAGTTTCAAACGTCATAAATTAGTTGGAATTGATCTGTTCAGACAGAAGAGGGGGCGCGATGCTCCGGGAAGCAGGTTAAGGAAGGCTGATGAAGGTGCGTATACTGTATAACCCTTTGTCATGATTTTTTTTTTTTTTTTTTTTTTTTTTTTTTTTTTTAGCTTGATTTATTTTTTCTTTTGTTTATTTTGTTTTCATTTAATTTATTATTTTTTATGTTTTTGTTTTACTTGTATTATGATTATTTTATTTAGTTTTATTCTTTTATTTATTTTTTATTGTGATTTTATTTGTCAAAGTTTCACTAATGTTTTATTTTAATTAATTGTATTTAATTTATTTTTTATATATTTTTTCCTTTTATGATTTTATAAAAAAATATCTTCTATTCTATTTTATTTCATTTAATTGTATCACTTGTGAACCTATTCCATGTGGGGTGGTAACATACTTACCTTTAATAAAATCATCTGGCTTCACAGTACAAAGTATATAAAATATATATCTGTTATGAAGGGTAGAAACTGATGGATAAAAATCATGTATATGGAAAAAGTAGAATCATCTACACAGAGACAGAAATAAGAGAGAGAGAGAGAGGAAGACCGGAAGACGAGAAGAGAAAATAAGGAAATATTATAGATAAAGAAGATAAGAAGGGTGAGGTACACTTGGAGTCGGAGAACAACGTAGGGAAGAAGGGAAGACGAGAACAAGTGAGTATCAAGTTTAAGAACGAGAGAGAGAGAGAGAAAGAGAGAGAACGAAGGTAAAGCGAGATCATCTCAGTCAAACTGGGGAGAAAATCTCAGAAAGCTCATTTGAAAATCTCAAACAAGGTAAATAGAAAACGGAATTGGGAAGTTTGGTGACAAGATGGCAACCCCGAGTCAAAGAAAACGGGGAAAAAGGTTGCAGGACATCTTGTATAGGGCAGGAGCTTGGGAGAGTATGAGGGAGAGGCTATCCCTCTGATAAGGGGGAAAAGGACCTTTCGCGCGCACACACACACACACACACACACACACACACACACACACACACACGCACGAAATGAGGAGTAGTAGTAGTAGTAGGAGGAGGAGTAGGGGATAAAGGAGGAGTAAAAGAAAAAGAGGAGGAGAAGTAGTAAAAGAAGGAGGAGGAGGAGGAGGAGAAGAAGGAAGGGGTGGAGAAGAGTAGTGGAGGAGGGAAAAGGGGAGGAGAAGGAAAAGGTGGAGAGGAATAGGAGTAGAGGTATTATGAGGAGGAGGAGAAGGAGGAGGAAGAGGAGGAAGAAGAAGAGAGGAGGAGGAGGAGGATGGAGAGAAAGAGAAACAAGAAAAGCGAAGAACATGGAAGAGAAAGAGGAGAAAGAAAAAATATATGTATAACATGAAAGATAAGGATATAATGGAGAACATAAGCATGAAGATTTGACGAAGAAAAAAGAAAAAAAGGAGAATGAAGGGCGATAAGACGGAAAAGAGAAAGAAAAGGAGTAATGGCAGGGAAGGATAAGATTGCAGAGGAAATAATAAAAAATAAATAAGATAGGAAGTATCAGGACGGGGGCGAGACAAGCTAAGGAGGAGGAGGAGGAAAGGGGGGAGAAGGAGAAGAGCAATTAGGAAAAAGATGATGAGGAAGAGGAGGAGGAGGTGGAAGAGAAGGGGAGGAAAAAGAAAAGGAGAAGAACAATGAGGAATAAGATGATGAGGAAGAGGAGGAGGAAGGGAAGAATAGGAGGAGGAGGGGAAGAAGAGGAGGAGGTGAGGAATAGTGGAGGAGTAGAAGAAAGGAGGTGAAGAGGTGTAGAAAAAGGAGGAGGTATGGAGGAGGAAAGGGTGCAGGAAAATAAGCAGAACAATTTACTAAAAGGAAGATAAAGAAGAGGAGGAGGAGGAGTAGGAAAAGAGGAAGAAGAAAAGAAGGAGGAGGAAGAATGAATAGGATGAGGAGAAGGGAAAGAGAAGAGAAAGCAAGGGAGGAGGAATAGAAAGAGAATGTGAAGAGAAGGAGTGGGAAGGAGGAGGAGAAAAGAAGAGGAGGTAAGGCAAAGGGAAGGACAAAGAAGGAACAGGGTGACACTAAGTAAAAGGAAGACCAAGAAGATGAAGAGGAGGAGGAGGAGGAAGAGGAGTGGGAGGAGGAGGATAGATGATGGAGGTGTGTACTGGAGGAGTATGGATGGGGATGAGGAGGAGTAGAAAAGGAGGTTAAGAGGAGGAGGAGGAGGAGATTCAGAAGGATGGGGTAAGGAGGATAAGTATGGATAGAGAGGTGGATCGAAAGGGGAATATGGGTGGAGTGGTGGAGCAGAGGAGATTATGTGGAGGACACGCAAGTGGAGAATGTATACAAATGTTATCGTTATCTTATCGCTATCCTTCTTCTTGGTGTAAGACGAGCAAGTGTGGTTATGTTCATGTCTGTAAGTGTGTACGTGTGTGTGCGTACGTGTGTGTGTGTGTGTGCGTGCATGGACGTATTTACCTAACCTGATCTTCTCTGAGATTAAGAATGAATCATAATATTAATGGTATTACTTTGGCGTGTGTATTTCCCCCCTGTATGCTACCCACCCTTCTTACCCATACATTGTGGGTAGCGAGAAGGGATATGATAATGAATATATATATATATATATATATATATATATATATATATATATATATATATATGTTGAGACATTGTTGAGACAAATTGTTTCAACATATATATATATATATATATATATGTATATTTATATTTATATGTATATATATATATTAGTATATTTATATATATATTTATATTTATATATATATTTATATATATATATATATATATATATATATATATATATATATATATATATATGTATATTCATTGATTCTTGTACGTATTCATTCTGCTTTGAGAATGAAGTTGTGTAACTTCGGACCGTTGGCGCCAAAATCTCTATTAGTTTGACTTCCCCGCTTTAGTATTGTAATCGCCCTTTGCTGCTCTTCTATATAGATTGCCTTTTGATGTACACCGCCTTGATCGATGTATTGAACAAGTTAACAAGAAAATTGCTCGTTGTCTTCATGCTGCTATCTTCAACATTACATGCCAGATAAGGAACCTCCAAGGAACAGTGGTAGCTTTCGCAATCGCTACACCAGTGGTCCGAGTTCGATTCCCACCCAGGGCTGAAATAATTTCAGTATCACTGTGCTGCGAGCTGGTGTTCTAACTATCGTGGGCGGGAAGTTGGGGGTGCATATGTTTGTAAAGTCACATTATCACCCATAGATCGATCATATATGAGCTCTGAGCTCTCATCTGGGAGTGTAATAGCTGTCGATCACGAGTCCAACATGTGATCCAAGAGCATGGTGAATCACACACACACATACACACACACACACACACACACACACACACACACACACACACACACGTACACACACATGTATGTATATATATGTATATATATATATATATATATATATATTATATATATATATATATATATGGTGGGAGAGCATACCCCAGCCAGGACCGGAAGACCACATATCCCACGTTCCGAACACACCATCAAGATCATCAGATAATAAAACAAAAGGAAGCAACAACCATTATAATGCGGTGCTGGCATAGTTCCTCTCGGTGTGGCACCATGATTCACCTCTCTGTGGCATTCAGTGATTCAGAGTGCCAGTGAGTGCCAAGTGCTCTGTTTATAGAAATGCAATAAATGGTGACGACAACGGCGACGACGTGAGGTTTGTGTTGGCGTAGGAGGTGATTGCCAAGCGTAGTGACCCGATTTTTTTCTTTTCTTATTCATTATTGCTGTCTTGTTGCTTTTGATGTTATTATATGCGTTCATGCATATAAGAGGACCCGACCCGACGAGTATTTTTTGCACATCAATGTTCTGCGGAGCAACTGCCAAAAACTATTACTACGGCAGTGGGGTATCCATCACAGAGTGTATATATATATGTAATATACAGTGAACAGGATGCAGGGATGACCTGTCATCCAGAAGGTGCCAAGATGAGAGGGAGGAGGGTGGAGGGGAGTGGAATATGTATGGGGATGCAATGGGTGGGAGTGGTTTCTATGCCTTTTTCTTTTTGGCTAACCCCCCCCCCCCCGTGTAAGGAGGATAGAGGCCTTTAGTATATGTGCGTATATATATATATATATATATATATATATATATGTATACATATATATATATATATATATATATATATATATATATATATATATATATGCATGTGTTTATTTTCTCTTAGATTTTGCTAAGAGTGAGAGTAAATAAATAAATGACTACATAATTGAATGAATAAATGAGTAAAGGAGTAAATAAAACAATGTAAGGGACTGTTTCCGGAGAAACAAAGCGACGACCCGACCATTTCGAAGTCAACCATTTCTAGGCCTCCCTCAAAAAAGAACAGAGAAACTAAGCGAAAATAAAAACTAGATGGGGTATAAATAAACAAAATGGAGTTTGCGAAACAGGAAAGAGAATGTAAAAAGAGTGTCTTCGTGTCTGTGTTTGTGTGTGTGTGTGTGTGTGTGTGTGTGTGTGTGTGTGTGTGTGTGTGTGTGTGTGTGAGTGAGTGTGTGTGTGTGTGTGTGTATGGAAAAAGAAAGGGGATGTAAAATGGCAATTATATTTATGATCTTTCACACGATCACTGACATTGTCTTGGTGTGTGTATATGTGTGTGTTAGTGTGTGTGTGTGTGTATGTGTGTGTGTGTGTGTATGTGTGTGTGTGTGGAAAGAGAAAAAGGATGAAAAAGGCAATTCTATTCATGATATTCCACACGATCACTGACATTATTTTAGTGTGTGTATATGTGTGTGTGTGTGTGTGTGTGTGTGTATGAGTATGTTTGTGCATGGAGAGAGAGATCGGTTATAAAGGCATAATTGTAGGAAACTCTGACGAAATCCCGAAATCGAAAACAAAGATAAGAACACTCATACTCACGCCTTTCCCCTATCGAGGCACGTCTCGTTGTAATGGGTTTAGATTGAACAAATTCAAGTTTAAGAATGAAACAGACAAGAACTGGTTTACCAATAGAGTGGTTAAGGAATGGAACAAACGCAGTAACCGTGCAGTAGCGAGCGCTGAAACAATGGGTTGTTTGAAGATGAGATGAGATAACTTTACGGATAAGGATAACAGGTAGTAAGGGACAGAGAACTGCCTAGTGTAGGCTTTATGGTCTCTTGCAGCCTCCTCCGTTCTTATGGTTTTTATTCGCATATGAATAAAATCGCCTGGCGGCAACTGGAGAAAGAGTTCAGGATCCTGGAAGCTGGAAGTGACTGGAATGCGAAACCAAGATGACGAGTAAGATCTTCCAGTGGTCACGTGACTTATTGGACGTAACACCAGTGTATGAACGGGTATGTGATATACCTCTGTTAACATGAAGGAGGACGGGGTAAAATTCCAGAATCACGCAAGCATGAATATTTAACATAAAATTTAAGTTATATTTAACATAAAATTTACGTTGTCCAATAGCTCCTAACATAACCAAATGTAATTTAACTTGACGTAACAATTCCACAGGAAAAAAAAATAGATCTTTCAAATAAGAAAAAAAAAATGTGTTTGCATGATACTGGAATAGAAACAAAGAGGTTGTGTGTGGGAAGGCGGACATGAAAAAACTAAATAGTTAAGATAAACTCCTTTGGGAAATTTGTAACGAGTTAAGAGGCATTAGACAAGCATTTATGTTTTAAAAAATCTATAGGTTACGATAGAATAATAAGAGCAATGTTTACAGCTTAAAAGTTAAGTTATATTAATTAGGGCGGCGTATGATAATACGATAAGGACTCTGGTAATTAGAGAGACGTACACTAGAAAGCTGCAAAGTTAAGAAATAATTAGGGGAAGTCTAAATTGTGAAGCTTAGTGGTTAAAATAGATTAGGGGGTGGACCTTGGTAATTAGGGTAAATTAGAGTTGTCGTTGTTATGGAATGTAGTTTACCAGCGATTCTATCCTTTTGGGTAAATTAGGGAGATAAGTACTGAGAAGATAAGAGGAAATTAAGTATTTAGGGAAATGTATGCTTAGAAGCAGAGATAGGTTAGAGAATTAACTGAGAATTTTATGTATTAAGATAAGTAGAGTTATGTACTGTAAATTAGATATAACTTAGGGATAGTGAAAAATAAGTAGGTGTCTGCTGTGAACCTAAGAATTTTATGGAAAGGATATGATTATGAATATATAAATTAATTAAAGATTATTTAAAGAAAATATGTATGTAAAGAAGACAAGAAGGGAGCTTACACTGTCATGATAAAGTAGAGAAAATGAGAAAACAGATAAGTGTGTGTTGTGAGACTAATATTTTTATATAAAAAGTTGAATAGGGAGATGTACAGTATGAATATGAATTAGAGAAAACGAAAAAAATAGGGAAAGGCTGGGAAACTCAGAAATTTATACAAAGATAAACAGGAATATATACAGTGCATAGATTAATTAGAGAAAATGAGTAGATAGGTGTCTCCTATGAAAGAAGATTAAAGAGATATACAGCAGCAATGTAAATTAGAGAAAATGAAAAATAAGGAAAATTGTACACAGAGAAGATGAATACATATACTTGAAGGCGGAGAACAACGTGGGGAAGAAGGGAAGATAAGAGCAAGAGAAAATGAGAAAATAAGGAAAGTTATACATAAAGGAAAACAAGAACGAGAGAAAATGAGAAAATAAATTAATACATAGAGAAGATAGGTAGAGATAAGTACACTTAGAGACGGAGAACAACGTGGGAAAGAAGGGAAGATAAGAACAAGAGAAAATGAGAAAATAAAGAAAATTACACAAGGAAAGGAAGACGAGAGCAAAAGAAAATGAGAAAATAAGGAAAGTTGTATAGAGAGAAGATGAGTAGGGTTAAGTAAAATTGGATTCGGAGAACAAAGTTGGGCAGATGAGAAAATAAGGAAAGTTATACATAAAGAAAGGAAGAGGAGAACAAGAGAAAATGAGAAAATAAAGAGAACAGAAGAAAAGTTGTACATAGAGAAGATGAGTAGGGATAAGTACACATGGAGGCGGAGAACAACGGGGCGAAGAAGGGAAGACGAGAACAAGTGAGCACCGAGTTTAAGAACGAGAGGGATTAAAGATCAGGACGAGGGAGCTATGACTCCGGCAGAGCATTGGCCATAACTTCTTGGGACGTGGAGGAAGAGGCGCTTAACGGCAATTGAAATGGTCCTTGAAAGGTGCTTGCGTCTTTCTCCAAAAATCACATAAAAACCGTCAAGAGCTCACTATAGCCACACTCTTATGCCTTGCTGTTTGATGGCCTTGCAACAAAAGAAAGGTTGTTTGGAATTTAACTTTGAGGATTTTTTTATTTATTTATGTGTTTATTTTCTAATAGTAGAAGCAAATATATTTTTCTGTTTATTTACTTATTTGTTTATTCATATTGTAATAGAGGCACATGTGGGTGTTTTTTATATTTATCTATTTATCTTTAGTAATAGAAACGGAGATATAACTCTTATTTTTATGCGTCACTATTTGATGTCATCGTAAGATAGAATGGTTGGTTTATAACATTTAATTTGGGGGAGAATTTTTATATATATTATATATATATATATGTATATATATATATATATATATATATATATATATATGTTTTGTATGTAGTAGAATAGAGATATGATACTATTTTTATGCGTCACTGTTTGTTGACATTGCAACAGTAGACTATCTATTATTCATTTGTTTATTTTCCATTTATTTATTTATTTATTTTCAATAGAAACAAAGATTCAATTCTTATCCGCTGTTGTTTGATGTCAGTGTAACAAAGAAAACAGTTATTGAGGGAGATTTCTTTTACCCCCAAACAGATATCCTTATGCGCCGCTGTTGATGTCAAAATAAGAATGAATAAAAAGACATTCGGTGTCAAATTTTCTGTGGAGGTTTTCGGTATTGTACAACACCTTTTTTCACGCCATGAAAATAAAAATGAAAATCGGAAACATTTGGCCTTCATAGATTAACGCTCATTGAATGCCTGTGGTGTATAAAACTACGATAACGTTCGTGATATTCCCCAGTGGCTTTTGCAAATGCTTATATGAAGAATAAACATTGGAGAACTGGTCTGCAGAGGTGTTCCCAATGAATACTGAGAGGCAGGGCAACGCCAATTCTTTCTGTCTCTCAGTCCTTTTTCTATTTTGAACCTTTTCGATAGAAGTAATTTTCTATCGCTCATTGTATATATATTGTGCGAATAGCGGACTCTCTCTCTCTCTCTCTCTCTCTCTCTCTCTCTCTCTCTCTCTCTATTTCTCTCTCTCTCACTTTCTTTACGCGCACGCTGTACGTGGTACTCAGAGATCACAATGCTTAAACAAGACGTGGATTGAGAAAGCCTCTGGAAGTACATAATCACGTGCATGAAAAGAAAAGAAAAAAAAATGAGAGAAAGAAAGGACAAGGTTTTCCCTTCCATCAACAGTCTAAAGCACAAAAAGACAACCCCCCCCCAAAAAAAAAAAAAAAAAGCTAAAATGAAAGGGGCGACCAGCGTTTGTAGAAAGACAAACAACCCAAGGCCAGGTTTCCTTCAACGACAGGGATCAACACAGTTTTCATAAATATGAACGAGAGGGGGTGGGGGGGGAGGCAGGGGGGGATAGGGTGAGGGGCTAAAAGGGGGAAAGGCAGGGAGAAGGGCTAGGGGGAGGGGAGGGAGAAAGTGGGGAGATGGGGAGGAGGGGGAGCGAGGGGAAGAAGACATGCAGAAGGAAAGGGAGAGGAGGGGGGGAAATGAAGGAAGGGGAGAGGAGGGAGAAGGAGAGGGGAAAGGGGAGAGGTAGAGGGAAATGAAGGGAAAAGGAGAAGTGAGGGAGGGGATGGAGATGAGGGGAAAAGGAGAGAGACAGGAAGAGGAGAGGAGGGGGAAGGGATGGGGAGGGGATGAGGAAGAGGGGTAGAGGCAAGGGGAAAGGAAAAGAGGAGAGGAGGGGAGTAGGGGGAGAAGGGAAGGAAAAAGGGGAGAGGAGGGGAGAAAGGGGGAGATGATGGGGGAGAGTGTAATAGGATAAGGTATAGGGGAGAAGAAGAGGAGGGTGGGGGGATTGAAAAAGAGGAGTGGGGGAAGGGGAGAAGGTATAAAGGGCAAGAAGAAGATTAGGAGTAAAGGGGAGAAAGTGTACGTGTGTGTATGTATGTGTGAGGGGAGGGAGACGAAGATGAGGGGAGGAGGGGGGTCAAAGGGGGGAAGAGAAGAGGGGAGAGGAGGTGTGGGGGGGAGGGGGCTTAGAAGCACCCCACAACCCGTAGCAGGTTGCGCGAGCGTGTATCCCATGTTAATTCTGAAGGTATACTTGGGCCAGAGCTAATTGTTACAATCTAAATTATTACGAGGGCTATTATACCGCCCTTGCAGTGACGTATATATGCTTATGTATGTATAAGAGCCGGAGCAAGCTGAAACTAGGAGTGCTACAGCAATCCCCCCCCCCCCATAATCTTCCACCCCTCTCCCCAAGATCTCTCTCTCTCTCTCTCTCTCTCTCTCTCTCTCTCTCTCTCTCTCTCTCTCTCTCTCTCTCTCTCTCTCTCTCTCTCTCTCGGTGTCTCGCGTTCTCTCGTTCTCTCTCGGTCTCGCTCTCTCCCCGTCACTCGCGTTCTCTCTCTCTCTCTCTCTCTCTCTCTCTCTCTCTCTCTCTCTCTCTCTCTCTCTCTCTCTCTCTCTCTCTCTCTCTCTCTCTCTCTCTCTCTCTCGTTCCTTTTACTTACTCATACGCATACGCGCTGCACACACACACACACACACACACACACACACACACACACACACACACACACACACACACACACACACACACACACACACACACACACACACACACACACACACACACACACACACACACACACACACGACTTGCTGGTGTAGTGGTTAGCGTCGTATCTTCTGACGCGAAGTCTCGAGTTTGCGCCGCACTACGAACATGGAAACCTTTTACCGATATTGCGAACCGTTACTGTTTCTGTTGAGCAAGGGTATTGTGTATGTGTGTGTGATTGTGTGTGTGTGTGTGTGTGTGTGTGTGCAGATCTGAAAGACATCGAAATGATGTTGACGTGTGAAGAATTGGAAAAAATAATGACGAATAAACAAATAAATAAATCATTATAAAATACAAGTAATCCAGGTAATTATTTCTATTAAGAATACCAAGAATTGATAAATTTCGAATATGGGCAACATATATTCGAAGATATACTAGAATATTAGAAAGTTTTGTGATCTGAGAATTTTGTAAAATTCGGAACTTCGTTCCTAATATTGGAGAGTTCCGAATTTCAGAAATTCCCAGTAATAGAGAGAACTGTATAAATAGAATATAACCGGCCATCCTGTATAAATACTATTACTATAAACTGGTCCTAGGGACCAACTAGAAAAGAATAGGAGACGAACATGAAAGAACCCAAAATTATATTGACATGTGAGAATAATACTAAAAAAAAAAAAAAAAAAAAAAAAAAAAAAAAAAAAAAAAAAAAAAAAAGGAAGGAAGGGGAGGGGGCATGGAACCCAGTATAGAGGAGCATGAGCGTCTAGGGAGCATTTGTGGTGCCGGACAATGCTCCCGGACAGCAGAGCGCGGAGATGTCCGGCTACCCACGCTCATCCAAGCTCCCCGGAAGAAAGATCATACAGACGGATTCCCAGACATTCTCTTGTGGTTGAGGGCTTACGTATGGCGAGACTTCAAGCCTTGCGATGGGGGCCGTATGTAGTGGGGGTGACTTTAAGGGGAGTGGGGGGCTTTTGGTGTGTGGGGGGGGAGCTTATGCTGGCGTTATAGCCCATAACAGGCCAGAGAATGAATTCCAACATCTTTAGTATCCTCTCTCCCCCTTCCCCATCTCCCCCCTCCCCGGACTCCCCTCTCCTCCCTCCCCTCCCCCTCTCCCCCGTCACATCCCCCGGACCGTATCTCCCTTCCCCTTTCCATCCCCCTCCCCCACTCTCCCCCCTCCGTCCCCTCTCCCACTCCCACATCCACCTCCCAGCCCCTCTCGCCCCCCCCCCCACATCCATCTCCCATCTCCCTCTCCCTGCTTCCCATCCCCCGGACCGTCTCTCCCTCCCCCTCTATCCCCCTCTCCTCCTCCCCCACTCTCCCCCCTCCACCCCCTCTCCCCCTCCCACGTCCACCTCCCATACCCCCTCCACCCCCTCTTTCCCCTTCCCATCCCCCGGACCGTCTCTCCCTCCCCCTCCATCTCCATCCCCCCTTTCCCTCTCCTCCACTCTCCCCCTACGCCTCCTCTTCCCCTCTCACGTCCACCTCTCGTCCCCCCTCCCCCATTCCCATCCCCCCGGACCGTCTCTCCCTCCCCTTTCATCCCCCTCCCCAACTCTCCCCCCTCCACCCCGTCTCCCCCCCTCCCACATCTACCTCCCGTCCCCCAGAAGTCGTCATGACGATATGGGATTATATGTAGTTTAACTTTAACTACCAGATTGGGACATATTTTCCGGGAAATTCCGGTATTAATTCCGGTCTATGGAGACTCCAGACTCCCTCAGGTCGTTCCCGGAACTGGATAGAATCGCTGGTCTCAAACCAGCGGAAGGGATCATTGTACAACTGCGGACAAATGATCCTGGTACAATACCGTATTATGGAGCACTGGTTTCTGCGTTGAATGCGAAGGCAGATGCACTGAGTGGATGTAAGAGTGATCCTGTGTTGTATTTTTTTTATTAATTTGATTTAATCTTTATTTATTTATCACTGAATTATTATTCATTTATTATCTAAT
Organism: Oratosquilla oratoria; assembly: GCF_046742065.1. NCBI lineage: Eukaryota > Metazoa > Arthropoda > Malacostraca > Stomatopoda > Squillidae > Oratosquilla > Oratosquilla oratoria. Next base: position 61,746,999 of record NC_134796.1, on the reverse strand, counting down.
ATGTGATTGTGTATTCATTCAGTATTAATTTATTATTTATTATTTATTTTATTCATTTGTCATTTATTGATTGTGCATATATTTATTTTTGTTTATTATTTAATGTTTATTCTTTATTTCTTATTTATTTACTTATATATTTATTCATTAATGAAGAATCATTTATACTAGTGGCGTAATAGGAAACGTGTTGATCTCGCACTCGCTTAGTTGTGGGTTCGAATCCCACACTCATCTGCCAAGACAGTTAAAGCGCATTATGGGCAAAGGTGACGGCTTCGGCCGCAGCTACTCAGCGCCTCCTGGGGTCGGGCCCTCACCCTTCATAAGAACATAACTTAAGAATGGGGGAGACTGGAAGAGACCATAAGGCCTACATTAGGCAGTTCTCTGTCTCTTACCATGTCATCCCTACCCATCAAGTTATCTC
>NC_134796.1:61726569-61741569 GCF_046742065.1 Oratosquilla oratoria | reverse complement strand
AACGGGAAACACACCTTAGATCCAAATATAACGATATGGCTAGACTGGTTAAAAAGAACACGCGCACAGCAAAACACAACTATGCAATTAAAGTTGCCAGACAAGCGAGATCCAACCCAAAACCCAAAAGGCTTCTTCCATCCCTACAGAACAAAAAATAAGGAAAGAATAGGCCCAATTAAAAACGACAAAAATTTTATGATAGAATCGGAGGAAAAATGAGCGAGGAGTTTATCAAATATTTTCTCTCGGTGTTTACTAAGGAGAGGTTAGATTAGGTACCTGACTGAGATCCGATTTTCAGTGGGCGATGAAGAAAGTAGACTATCAGTTATCTACATTAGTAAGGTAGAAGTAGTCAAACAGATTGAAACTTATATCTACAAAATCCCCGGGTCCAGACGAAAATCTTCCGAGAGTGCTTAAAGAGTGTAAATTTGAAACCTGCGACCAGTTAACAGAAATATAAGTCGGTAGACACTGGTTTTGTGCCTATTGCTTGGGAACAGGCAAACGTTGTTCCTGTTTTCAGAAAGGGATATAATTCATCTATATATACCTAAAGGCCAATCAGTTTGACATCGGTTATTGGTAAAATGCTTGAATCAATAATAGTTAATAGACTCAAAGATCACATCGAGAGACATAATTTGATTCGTGATTCACAGCATGGTTTCTCCAAGGATAAGTCATATGTGATTAATCTTCTATCTTTTTACACTAACGTATATAAGGCATCAGATAACAATGATAATTACGATGTTATTTACCTTGACTTTAGCAAAGCGTTCGACAAGGTGCCCCACCAGAGACTACTAAATAAAATCAGAGCCCATGGCATAGGAGGAAAAGTGTTAGAAAGGATGAGAGCTTGGATCGGTGACAGAAAGCAACGGGTCACCATAAATGGTGTAAGATCCAAATGGGGGAGTGTTTCTAGTCCATGTACATAAACGACCTGGACAATGGGATGAATAGTGATGTTAGTAAGTTTGCGGACGACACTAAAATAGGACGCCTAATTAGGTCAGGAGACGACGCCGAGATTCTGCAGGATGATCTTAACAAATTGTTCACATGGTCAGTGAAATGGCAAATAAACTTCAATATCTCAAAGTGCAACGTGTTAAACGTAGGGCTACACAACCCCGAAAACAGATATAGCTTAGATAACACGTTTTTAGAGAAAACTGAGTGCGAGAGAGACTTGGGAGTTCTAGTGAGTCCTGACCTTAAATCCAGGAAACAGTGCATTAACGCCAGGAATAAAGTTAACAGAGCATTAGGTTTCATTGCTAGGATGGTTACGAATAGAAGTGCAGAGGTAATTATCAAACTCTATCTAGCGTTAGTTACACCCGTCCTTGACTATGCGGTACAGTTTTGGTCTCCGTCTTACAGAATGGACATAAATTCACTAGAATCAGTACAGAGAAGAAGGACCAAAATGATACATAGACTCAGAAATTTACCTTGCGAAGAGAGGCTTACGCACCTTAACTTACACTCTCTGGAAAGACACAGAGTATGGGGTGATCTAATACAGGTGTTCAAATGGATCAAAGGCTTTAACAAGGGTGACGCAAACAAGGTCATCATATTATGACAGCAGGGCAGTACTCGTAGTAATGGATTTAAATTGGAAAAATTTAGATTTAAGAAGGAAATAGGAAAAAATTGGTTTACTAATAGGGTAGTCAACGATTGGAATAGACTTAGCAACCATGTAGTGAGCGCTGAAACTATCGGTTGTTTTAAGAAACGGTTAGACAACTTTATGGATGGGCATGACAGGTGGTAATGGACATGGAACTGCCTAGTGTAGGCCTTATGGTCTCTTGCAGTCTCCTTCATTCATATGTTCTTAAACAAATTTTAACATTATTTTTGACATAGACTAAAATCACAACACCGGAAGAATCAGGATAAGGAATACTCGTACAAACACACCACAAACCTATCCTGACCCATTCTTTGCCTATGCTAAAGCATTTAAACCCATTCTTGGCATATGCTAAATCATTCAAACCCATTCTTTGCATATGTCAAAGCATATAAGCATTTAAACCCATTCTTTGCTTATGCTAAAGCATTGAAACACATTCTTTGCTTATGCTAAAGCATATAAACCCGTTCTTTGCTCATGCTAAGGCATTCAAACCCATTTTTGCTTATACTATAGCATTTAGACTTATTATTTGCTTATGCTAAAACATTCATACCCATTCTTTGCTTTTGCCAAAAAAAAAAAAAAAAAAAAAAAAAAAAATCTTGCTGGGACACCAAAACGCTCTGAACGCATTCTGCCATTTAACTTCGAAGTGAAGAGGAACAATTGCCCTTTGCTTGAATGAAAGAACAACAAAATATAATCGTAGTTTTTCCATGAGCGATCGTTTGCGTAGAATGTCCCTGAGAGTGTATTCTTTGTTTGCAATAAAGGCCAATGGATTATCAGTCTCCATTTTGTAACGACTTATTTTGAGGCTTGCAGTGGCGTGCATTGTATTCGTATATACATATACATACATACATACATTAGCATGTATGTATAAGCTGAAGAGGATCACTGTGTTTGTAATATACGTTATCTTCGTACAATATTCTTTCTTTATTCCGAAAATAGGATTTATAGTTCACACACACACACACGCACGCACGTACGTACACACACACACACACACACACACACACACACACACACACACACACACACACACACACACACACACACACATCGGTCATATATGAGCTCTGAGATCTCTTCCGGGAGGGAAATAGCTGTCGATCACGAGTCCAACACGTGATCCAAGACAATGGTGAATCACACACACACACACACACACACACACACACACACACACACACACACACATACATAAGAGATCTACAAGAAAAATATATATTCAAATTGGAGACGCGATGATTGACTAAAATAAAATATACAAAGCTCAGGCATCCTTCGTAGCTGAATAAGGAACAACGAAAACACTTGCTGTGTGTCGAAGTAGATGGAGTTTGGAAATTGTGAATGTATTGTGAAACCTTCATGTCGAGGTAGGTAAGGCCTACATGTAGATTGAGTTGAATGTATTGTGAAACCCAGTCAAGATGAATTAGAGCATTTGACTCTTAAAACTATGTTGATTCGTTCATTAGACGCTTGTTTTTCTAAGTGGCGATCGATGGCAATCCTCACAATGGTTTCCATTAGTGTGTCGATGATTAAAGTTGAATTTGTGGGCGTTTTTTTAATGCGTTTGTGTGTGTGTGTGTGTGTGTGTGTGTGTGTGTGTGTGTGTGTGTGTGTGTGTGTGTGTGTGTTTGCGTTTGTGTGTGTCTTTATGGGTTTGTATAGATGTTTGTATTTAAGTATGTAAGTATATGTATGTATGTACGTATGTATGTATGATCAATTGATTGGGAGCATACACCAGGGGGCGCGTCGCTTCTCTCACACGCTGTCACCAGTCCTCACGGTCTCTCCGAGCAAGCTCTCATGCAGACACCCTACCTTCCCACTCCAGACAATTCTCAACAGGTTTGATCAATCTGCCACAGCTAGGAGTTATATATGTATGCATATATGTATCTATATATGTACATATATATATATGTACGAGTATGTACCCTGCAGAGATTCTCATCTCTATTGACATCACTTGTAGTCATTAAGATAATATAACCAAGCCTATCCACCACGTCAAGGTGTCAATTATCGGATAGGATGTATGTACAGGTATATATCTATATTTGCTTGTATATATATGTATGTATGTATATATGTGTTCGTCTACTAAAGCTTGTACTACTGTATGTATGTATGTATCTATGTGTATGTACATTATCCATGTACGTATGTCTTAGGTATATATGTATGTATATATGCATGTATGTGTTCATCTACTAGAGCTTGTAATGTCGCAGATATGTATATATCTACATATGCATACATCTACATATGTATATATGTACGTGTATATGTATTTATGTATGTATATATGTATGTATGCATTCGTCTATTCGAGCTTGTATTGCCACATGTATGTATGTATGTATCTATATATGCACGTGTGTATGTATGTATATATGAATATATGTATGTATGTATTCGTTTACTAAAGCTTGTACTGCCACATGTTCAAATTGAAACATACAGATGAAATACATGTCACCAAGAACTGCATAAATAGGAAGTTAGGTGCCAACTTCGGTAGTTAAGAACTTGATTACAGTGGTTTAGTGAGTGTAGTTTGATTTTAGTGTCCCAGTTAATGTTTCGGGGGTTGGGGTTGAGGGGCGTCGGAGGATAGCTTCTCCCCCCTCATTCCCACAATGGCACACACTTAGGGGGAAAGGGGAGTTAGTGGGTTTCGAGTCCTGAGTATGGTTAAAGATGATTTTATGCTCGAAGTTTGTATCTCGTCACCTTTGCTTTCTGTGCTAGGATAGCCTGGGTTAGGAGGGGGGGGGCTAGTCACCGTGACCCGTTAGGGATTGAGCCTTTGCGAAGCGAGTTCGAATCCCGCACCAGGAGTTGCTTGGCTACGACCGGAGTCGCCGCCTGTGTCCTAAGTGTCTGGGGATCAAGTAGATGTCACCGGTGATTTCTGGATTCGAACAGGGGTTAACGGGATCGTGGTTGAATCCAACCAGCTACTCGGCACACTGCAGATAGATTCGAAAATTGATTCTGTTTAAGGTCGTGAATTCCCCCTCTATCAGGAGGCTAGAATGGTGCCCCTTGCAGAGGACTTTGTAGCGTGAAGTGCAACGAGCCATGCCCTTGGTCCAACTCGCCGGCGGCAGGGTTCAAACTGCCGTTACCTCGACCTCCGCTGCAAGTAGCGACGCTCTAACCCGCTCGGGAACGTTATATGTCAACATCGTGTCTTCTGTGGCGTCTTCTTTGTCAATCTCAATTTAAGGATCTGAGTTTTCAATCGCGTAAACACACTGATGACTGATATCTGTCTCTGTTATCCTAATGCTAAGGCCAAAGGTAGGTAAACCTCTTTCGTTGTATTTGTATGGTTGTACATTACTACCGTTAAAACCGTTACATTCAAATTTTCAAAAGACAGCGTACCCGTAAGGAAGATGTCAGAATATATACTGTATATATATATTTTTTTTTTCTTTTTTTTGCGGTAACATAAGAATTTAAAGGATATAATTTCCTAAAGGAACGCAAGTTTGCATTCAGACTGTATTTTTTCGCTTATTTTTTCTTATAGTAAGTTGGTAGGAACTGTTTCTTTCTCCCCCCACCACAGTCTTTGTTCTCTCTTTCCGCCCCTCTCTCCCCCCTCTCTCTCCCCCTCTCTCCCCCTCTCTCCTCCTCCTTTCTCCACCAGATCTGCTCAGTGCCTTGCTCAATGCAACGCTGGGTGAACTTCTCATTTCGTGAATCGTTAATCACTCTCCCCCCTCTCTCCCCCCTCTCCCCCACTCCCCCTTCCCTCATTTCCACTCCCCCCTCTCCCCTCACCCCCTTACATATGTGATAACAACCCCATCCAATACGTTAGTTTCTCCACTTCCCCCCACTCTCCCCCCTTTTCCTCCCCACCCCCTTTCCAATCACCCAGTCCCTCTCCCCCATTCTCACAGCCCCTTACGTGTGTGATAATGTCCCCCCTAACGCGTTAATCCACCCGTCCCCCCTTCCGCCTTTCCCCCTTTCTCCCCCTTCCCCGTCCCCCATTTTTTTCTGCCCAAATGGCTTCCAGCAAGATTTTTTCTTAAAGACAGCCGCATCTGTAAACAATTAAGGCTCGAAGGAAGGACCGTTTAGGCTTCTATGGTTTTGGTTACGATTCTGTGAAGAAGAGGGGAGGCGGAGGAGAGGAACCAGACGAAAGTGAAGAAGAAGGAAGTGGTACAGAGAAGGTAAAGAAAGAAAAGGATAGAAGTAAGAGAAATAAAGAAGGAAAAGGGGAGAAATGAAAGAACACAAGAAGGAGGGAGACTGCAAGAGACCATAGGGCCTACACTCGGCAGTTCCATGTCCATTGCCACCTGTCATCCACATCCTTAAAACTACATGTATGCTGTGTTTCATTCGTTGACTACTATTAGTAAACCAGTTCTTGCCTATTTCCTTCTTAGATCTAAATTTGTCCAATCTAAATACGTTACTACGAGTCTTACTCTGCTGTCTTAATATGATGACCTTGTCTGTATCACCCTTGTTAAAGCCCTTGATCCACTTGAACACCTCAATTAGATCACCGAAGAGTGAAAGGTGAACAAAGAAGGCGCTGAGTAGCTGCGGCCGAAGCCGTCACCTCTGCCCTATGCTTTTGGACTGCTGGGGCAGGTAACTGTCGCTGCTGGGAATCTAAGTGCGGGACTCGAACCCACAATTAAGCGAATGCGAGACCAGCACGCTTCCGATGACGTCACCAGCGCAGCACAGTTAAGAAATAAAAATATAAAAGAAAATGAGGGAGAGGAAGTAAAGGATCTAAAAGTATAAAGTTAGAAAATGGAGAGACGAAATGGATAGAAACGGGAAAGGAAGAAGTGAAGTAAATAAAAAAGAGATTAGAAAAGAAGAAAAAGAGGAGGAAGTCAAAGACGAAATAATAAGAACCAAAAAGGAGGAAAGAAAGAATGCAAAGGAAAAGAAGAAAAAGAGGAGGAGGAGGAGGAGGAGGAAGTCAGGGAGTCAAAGACGAAATACTAAGAACCAAAAAGGAGGAAAGAAAAAAGGCAAAGGAAGAAAAGAGGAGGAGGAGGAGGAGGAAGCCAGAGGAATGAAAAGAGAAGAAGTCAAGGAGTCAAAGACGAAATATTAAGAACCAGAAAGGAAGGGACAAAGAATGCAAAGAAGGAAAAGAAGAGGAGGAGAAGGAGGAAGAAGTCAAAGATGAAATACAAAGAACCAAAAAGGAGGAAGAGGAGGAGGAGGAGGGAAATAAAGACACAGACAATATAGGGAAACTTCGGCGGTAGTAGAAAGTTGGGAAAATGTACAAAGGAGGAAAGGGGAGAAAAGAAAAACGGAAGCTCGGAGGACAGAAGAGGACAAGAGGACACACAAATTAGTCGCCGCAAGAGTTAGGAAGAGTTCGAAAATTCGTGAGACTTTGTTGTGAGAGACCCCACCACCACCTCGAGGTGAGAAACTACATGGAGTGATACTCTTGCCAGTGAGAGATTCCTTGAAGTGAGATTGTTTACAGTGAGAGACTCATTTGAGTGAGAATCTTCGTAGTTAGAGATTTCTTGAAGTGAGATATTTTGTAGTGAGAACCTCGGGGTCGTGAGAGCCCCCTGGCCTTTAGAGCGTCCCAGTCGTGAGAATCGCCTGGTTATAAAAGTCTCCTTGCCGTGAGAGACTTCCAGTTGTAAAAGCCTCCTGGTCGTGAGAGACTCCTGGTTGTAAAAGCCTCCTGGGCGTGAGAGATTCCCGGTTGTAAAAGCCTCCTGGCCGTGAGATCCTCTTATTTGTGAGAACCTCCTGTCCCGTTACAGCCTTTCTATTTGTGAGAACCTCCTAGCTGTAAAAGCCTTCTATCCGTGAGAGCCTCCACGTCGTGAGAGACTTAAAGACCCCGTGAGGGATTTTTAAGAACGGCCCTCGGGCCCTTGGGTGTCTGTTTTATCGGTTCACGGAAGATGTCGGATCGCCTTCGTATTGGTTCCTCCTTCGGTCGGAGGGTCACAATGTTGGGCCCGAATGTGTCTTCGCGGGTCGGGTTTACAATCGGCACAGAGAATATAAATGCTTCGTGGTAGCATATACCGTGGGGCCCAAATTTTATTGTCACGTTATTTAGCCTGCGGGGGAGGACGGGGGGTTGGGGGGGAAGAGGGGGGGGGAAGGGCCGTTCTCGCCCTGCGAACGTATGGTGCTCGTAAGAACGGGGGGACGTAAAGGAACGTTTATTGTTGGAGCAATCACTCTAGGCACGATCATCAGCGCCGAGGATCGTACATAGTAACTTCCCCCCCACTTCCTCCCCGTTCCTCCTCCTCCTCCTCCTCCTCCTCCTCTTACTCCTCCTCCTCCTCCTCCTCCTCTTACTCCTCCTCCTCCTCCTCCTCCTCCTCCTCCTCCTCCTCCTCCTCTTACTCCTCCTCTTACTCCTCCTCCTTCCCCCTCCTCTTCCTCTTTCTTTCCTTTCTCCTCATTCTCATCCTCCTCATCCTGACCAAATGCTACCGCTGCTCTATTAATATATACACGCGTGTGAGAATACACACACACACACACGTGCGCGCACACACACACACACACACATGCACACACACACACACACACACACACACACACACACACACACATGCACATACACACACGCGCACACACACACGCACACACACACGTGCACACACACATACACACACACACACACACACACACACACACACACACACACACCAGTATCATCAGCATCAGCCTCATCATAATCATCGTGATCATGATTATCATCACCACCACCACCACCATCATCCTTATCATCATCATCATTATCATCATCATCATCACCACCACCAATTACCTCATCTCCACCATGACCTTCCTCCACCACCACCTCCCCCCCCATTACACCCCATTACACCCCTAAACCTCCCCCACCACCACAACCGGTCTCCATCACCAGCATTATGACACCGTCTCCCCCCCACTCCCCCCCTCTCCCCCTCCTCTTCCCCTCTCCCCCCTCCCCTTCATCCTTGGACTCGTAATTTGTTTATCACCGCCATACGTGAGACGCTGTTTGTAAGTTGATGCCAACTATCTTTCGAAGGCGCGCTCGGTTATGCCGGGGCGTGATTTGGCTTCCAGGTTGGAGCTGAGCCAGGGGGGTGGGGGGGAGGGGGGGAGAGGGGGGCAGAAGAAGCATTAGCTTCCTTCCCTTCGTGTACAATATGCGAGAAGAGGATGGGAAAAGAAACCTCATAGTTTTATTTGTATTTTATATATATATATTTTTTCTTTTATTTTTATTTTCATTTTTGTTTGGTTCTGTTTATGTCTGTGTCTTATAATTGTTCTCTTATTTGTTTATCCAGTTGTTTATTTCTATTTATTCATTTATTGTTTATGTATGTATTTAGGTATTTATTTATCTATATATATATATATAATATATATATATATATATATATATATATATGTATATATATATATATATTTATTCTCTTATTTATTTGATAATTTATCAATTAATTTATTTTTTTATCATTTATATATGTGTTTATCACGTGCACTTCCCTCCTGTACTCGTACATATAGTGGAAAACAATATTCCTAATTTTTCATTGATTTCATTTATCTGTTATTTAATCTATTTATGTGTTTATTTATTTGGGTGGGTGTGTACGTGTGTGTGTGAAAATTCTTTGGAATGTGACATACACACACACACACACACACACACACACACACACACACACACACACACACATACACACACATATACACACACACACACATACACACACACATACACACACACACATACACACACATACACACAAATACACACACACACACACATACAGACACTGAATTTCACATTTCGTCGAATTTTTGGAGGGGCTCAAAGTTAACATTCGGAAAAATCGAAATGGACAGATTCACGTCAAACCTGTCTCCTGTTTTCCATTTTGGGTTCAATTCTTCTCCATTCACTCCTCTTCCTCTCTCTCCCCGTTCCTCTTTTCTTCTCTCCTTCTCTTCCTCCTTCGCTCCTCCCCTCCTCTCCTCTCTTCCTCCCTCTCTCCCTCCCTCCTCATTTTAACCATTGCTTTATTTTTTTTTTATTTTTTTTTTTTTTTACCGTCTGTTCAGGAAAAAAAAATTCCCTCTCGACAAATAGTGTAATCTATACTATACTATTTAATATTTATTTGCAGCCATTCATGTATTTAATCATAAATCATTTATTTATTTACTTTTGTTGATATATTTATATACATATTTATTTATGCATTTATTTTCGCATTTTTTATAGATTTATTTATTCATCTATAGATTTATTTACAATTTATTAGTTTATTTGTTTTTATTTATGTATTTGTTTACGCATTTGTTTATTTGTATTTTCTATAAATTCATTTATTTATTCATCCATTTATTTAATTACTTATTTATTTTTATTTTCATTTAACGGTCTGGACTGAACTTCGATGACAGTCAAGAAGGCAAAGCAGGAGCTCCCCTTAAGTGACGCATCCTTCAGGGAAACGGGCCCCCTAAAATCCTAAAATCCCCTAACCCCTCAGGGGGTCCAGGGACTTTCTTTGACGTCCCTTGGCGCTCTCCTTGGCTCTCCTTGCCTCTCCGTGGCTCCCTAGCGGCAGGTCCCTGTCTTCTGTGTGTGCATATATATATATATATATATATATATATATATATATATATATATATATATATATATACATATATTAACAACCACAATGCAATTTAATTGTAAGCCATCAAAGGACGACATGCAGAAATTGAAATGCGGTACTGCCAAGGACTCGAATCCAGCATCCACATGACAAGTGCCTTAGTAACTTACCAACTAATCATACAAAAATATTGTATATATATATATATCCACACACACTGAATGTGCTCTGCTGTTCAACCAGAAATGTATGCAAGAAAGCCTACATCCGGCCTTGCTATGGACCGAAAGGTCATCATTTGGTAAGCTTTGCAATTGAGAACACACACACACACACACACACACACACACACACACACACACACACACAAACACACACACGACTCAATGGCGCTGTGATTAGAATTCCCGGCCGCCACTACAGCGGTGCGGGCTCGAATCCCGCCCAGGGCTGAAATAATTTCAGTATCGCTGCGGTACGAGTCGTTACTCCAACTCTTGTGGGTGGGAAGTTGGGTGTGCGTGTAAGGTCATATATGAGCTCTGAACTCTCTTCCAGGAGGGAAATAGCTATCGATCACGAGTCCAACACGTGATCCAAGACCATGGTGAATCACACACACATTCTGTCATTAAAACTAAAGACGGACAATTTTATAGTCCATGATGTAAGTAGGCATCCTGCCAGCAGGCATACCAATTCTTCACCTTTATAGCATTTCCAATTGGAGAACGAAAGCAATAAATCGAGCAAGGTGTACCAACTGTACAGTGTATATGTGTGTGCGTGTATGTGTGTATTCTACCTAGTTGTATTTACCTAGTATCTTACGGGAAGGAGAGCTACGCTCGTCATGTCCCGTCTTTGTATCTCGCAGTGTCTAGTTTGCGCTTAAATTCATGTATGTTTTTTGCACACACTATTGTTTCGTTCAACAATTTGTTCCAGACATCCACCACTCTATGTAGAAAGATGTTCTATTCCAGCTCTCTTCTATAACTGTCCTTTTTTGAGTTTCTTCTCATGTCCTCTTGTATTTCTCTTATCTCAATTTAGTTAGTCTTCTCTGTCAAGGACTTCCATGCCTCTCATGATTCAATAGATGGTCAATAAGTCACCTCTTTCTCTTCTTTGTTCCAGTGTGTGTGTGTGTGTGAACTTTGTACTGACTCGAGCAATGGGGCGGGGGTCCGGGATGGCTCCTCATCCACAAGGAGCTGAGATAAAAGGAACAACTAATGGGTGTAGGATGAATGAAGGGCGGGTGAATGCCTTGCCTGGCTACCCCCTTATATGAGGGAAACATCTTTTGTTGTGTATGTATGGACACACACACACACACACACACACACACACACACACATATATATATATATATATATATATATATATACATATATATATATACATAAATACCGAAATCACTGGGGAAATGATAAAAAACGGTGACCGAACGTTTTTGTATATTAAAACATCCTCAAGGGTATTGATAGATGAAAATGTTCAGTCACCAATTTTTCGGCAGATATAGTTTATCACGTGTTTATGTGATTCTTTTGCATATATATATATATATATATATATATATATATATATATATAAATATATATATATATGTGTGTATGTGTATATGCGTGTTAGTGTGTGTGTGTGTATGTACGTGCAGTGATGTTCCTTCTACATACTACATACCATATTCTACATACAAAATACATAACTTCATATTCTACATACAAAATACATAACTTATTACATTTTCACTGCCACCTCATCTGCATGGTCTTCAACATGTTCATATATATAGGATGTAAAGGTTTAGAAGGAGGTATATTTGTATATATGCAATAATATTCCTTTTATAGACTCATACACATAAATACACAGAAAACGTATACTCAACATAAATATCTTCAAAGCTGGACAGATATTTCGGGGTTTGATATCACGTTTATATCGTCATCGGAAGAAACCTCTCACTTCTCACGGTGTTCCTCGGGTCCGTAGCGGCCATGATAACCCTCTCACGCAACTACTCTCACATTTCTCACGGCGGAAAAGTCTTGATAACCTGTCCTGGAGATGGTCGTGGCCCAAAGTCTGAACTTTAGGAATCTAATGTACAAGGCAGGAAACGATACCTGCATCGAGGACATATTGGCTTTTCAGTAAAGCGATCAGGAAGTTTGGGTGAAGGTGTAATGGTGATATCATCTGCTGAAGTTGCTTCATGTCTGCGCGCGTGTGTGTGTACATGTGTGTGTGTGTGTACACGTGTGTTTTTGCATATATTTGCTTCTGTGCATTTTCGCATGTTCGTGTGTGTATGTAATGGTGATATCATCTGCTGAAGTTGCTTCATGTCTGCGCGCGCGTGTGTGTGTACATGTGTGTGTCTACATGTGTGTTTTTGCATATATTTGCTTCTGTGCATGTTCGTGTGTGTGTGTAATGGTGATATCATCTGCTGAAGTTGCTTCATGTGCGTGCCTGCGTGCGTATGTGTGTGTGTGTGTGTATATATGTATGTATGTGTTTATGTTTTTGGCACGCTCTTGCTTATGTGTGCATATTCGTGTGTGTATGTGTTTTGCATGTATCTGCTGGTATATAAGTACTTATCTGTGTTTGTGAATGTATGTGCACATGTGTGTGTATGTTTTTACATGTATTTGCTTCTGTGTGTATTTTCGTGTCTGTGTGTGTGTGTGTGTGTGTGTGTTTTGGGGAATTTTTGAGTGAGGTGCATAGATGATCATGTGTTCTTGCGAATAAAGATGTGAGGATCCTACGCCAGGAGGCGCTGAGTACCTTCGGCAGAAGGCGTCACCTTTAACCCATGATGCGCTTGGAATGTTGGGGCAGGTAACAAACGGTCACTGCTGCAAATCGGAGAAGAGTGCGGGATTCGAACTCACAACTAAGCGAATGTGAGACTAGCACGCTACCGATTACGCCACCATACCACAGAAAGAGGAAGAATAGAAAATGGAAAGGTGGGTCTTCAGTGATTTGATACTAAAGTATTCTATAATTGTACAGATATAATTGTTTCCCGAGACCCCTGGCCAGGCGGGGAGGCGACCCAAGCATCGGCCCAAAATACCCAGCGGCTTGCCGCAACTGACAGGGTTTGCACTACCATGGGTTTCTCACTTCCCATTTCGTGGGAGTATGATGATGATGGTAGTATGAGAAAGAGAGAGAGAGAGAGTAGTACAGATCATTGAAACTACACACAAACGCACACCTTCACGCTCTCTAGTCAATATACAATAGCACATGCTAACAAACACAGTATTATCATAGTTATGATCACACACACACACACACACACACACACACACACACACACACACACACACACACACAAACACACATACACACACATACACAGCCTAGTCCTGAAATTAGCTGAAATTGTATATTATCAGTGTATTACTGTATCAATGTTAACTCAATATACCGATTATCATTATCATTCTTATTATCATTTACACACACATACACACACACATACACACACATACGCACACATACACACACACACACACACATACGCACACATACACAAACATACACACACACACATACACACACACACACACACACACACACACACAAACACACACAAACACAAACACTTATGCATAACCATTCTCGGGCGTCGCCATTGAGGATTTACTCTAAGGACAGACCCTACGGCAGAAATGGCTTTAGAGAAGCTCATAATGGTAATTCATGAAGTCTCATTTAGAGTTTGCCGTCTGTTCCTCTCTTGTAGGAAGCTCAGGTTTAATTTGTGTGTCAAGGTATTCCATTTTCCAACGTAATTAGCCCTGGGATTGGCTTTGATACTCAGAAATACATATTCCTGCCATGCACGAGTTGTCTCCCTATATCCCTTATGCTTCTTCAACCCATTTCACGCCAAAGACGTGACTTAGCTATTCTGTTTTAGTTAACGCTATATGACTTTATTCAGGTGAGGGTTAACAGAGGCACGATTAAGTTAAATCCCCAACGTTAACAAATCTCTCTCAAGTTTATTAGAATACTCCTGGATTAGCTAGAATAAAATCATTATAGGACCACGCGGTCGCCCAGTGGATACCGTGTCGAATTCATGGGCGGGTGGTCGTGAGTTCGATTCCGGGACACGCAGCGGGCTTTGTCGTGTTGGTTCTTGACAGTCCTGGGCAGAAGGGGAGGCGACAGAACATCGGCCTTAAAAAAAAAAAAAAAAAAAGCGGCTTGTAGCGAATAACAGGGTTTTGCCCTACCACGGGTTTCTCACTTCCCACTGTGATTTTTTTCCTATTATTTCATATATTTATTTGTTATATTTTATTTTATTTTATCTTACCTAATTTTATTTATTTTTTCATTAAAGGTAGATATAGGTTTTCCAGTGTTAAGGGTCTTATTTTTAAGCCTTTCGCCAGATCTGGCCGATACTTTCCTATATTAGAAAGCAGAACTTTACCTGGATTTCTGGTTAGGCTTATCTGAGTTATTGTGTTAATCTCTAAAACCTACCGGTAACTTTTTTAAGTATGACTAATAATGTAGGGTGATGCAAGCAAGGTCATCATATAAAGAAAGTGGGCTAGAACTCGTGGTAATGGGCTTAAATTGGGCAAATTTAAG
>NC_134796.1:61714069-61716569 GCF_046742065.1 Oratosquilla oratoria | reverse complement strand
AGCCCTAATGAAACACAGCATGTGAACAAGAGCGAGAAAAGGGGGGTGGGGGGAGACAGTGGGGGGGTGGGGGCAAATTAGGGGTCAATTTAAGGTCACCCCCCATCAACGCTGGATTCCCTCGGTGGCTTGGGGGCTCTCAGGGTGCGGGAGGGGTCTGGATCGGAAGACCCTGAGGCCCGGAAGAGGTGACTTCGTGGGCCAAAGAGGTCGCGTCTCGAAGAGAACTCCAGGAGGAGGGTGGCGTAGGTGGTTGGCAAGTTTGGGGAAACCTAGAGGTTCGTGTGTGTGTGTTGTGTGTGTTGTGTTGTGTTGTGTTTGTTTTAGGAGGTGGTGGTGGTTAGCAAGTTTTGAGAAACTTAGAGGTTCGTGTGTGTGTGTGTGTGTGTGTGTGTGTGTGTGTGCACAAGTATGTTCCTGTTTGTATTTACATAACTGCTAAAGGAAAGGAACTGCAGTCATGTTGTATGTATGTGTATTTGCTTGTGTGCATGTATCTGTCTCTGTCTTATCTGTTTCTGACGTTGTCATTCTTCCTCTCTCTTCCTCTCTCTCTCTCTCTCTCTCTCTCTCTCTCTCTCTCTCTCTCTCTCTCCCTCTCTCTCTATCTCTTTCTTTCTCTTCCTCTATCCCCCCTCGTTTCACGTCATCTAAATTTCCTTTGTTTCCCTCTCTCAGACCAAGAGCGCCTTT
The DNA here is from genome assembly GCF_046742065.1 of Oratosquilla oratoria. NCBI lineage: Eukaryota > Metazoa > Arthropoda > Malacostraca > Stomatopoda > Squillidae > Oratosquilla > Oratosquilla oratoria. The sequence continues at coordinate 61,715,876 of NC_134796.1, read as the reverse complement.
GGGGGATTTCCCCGCGTCTCCATAATGTCCCGAAAGTCGCGCCGCTCTTGTCGGCGTCAGAGCCATTAAGTCCGCCATAGCGAGCCAAGTTGATGGCGGATCTGTTCAATCGTGGCATCTGGGGGTCATTTAGACATCCCTATCGATAGTTTTGAGGACTCTCGTTGTCGCTGAAGGTGCTAAAGTGAGGACCGTCGCCCCGTCTCGGTCTAAATCGCACCAAGCCTTTGCAGACCGATGCAACATGACGTCATGACGCTGCTTGGAGCATTGTCCTTCAACCCTTTCAGACGCCAAAATGTACGCTGAAAAAGAAATGCGTAAAGTAGGTAACAGTATTTCGTAAGTAACGCTGTAGTTACGGGACTATTTCTATACCAAAGTAAACGCTACAAAATGAATTACATCAAATAGATAACAGCATTTCAAATGTAACGTTATAGCTATAAAACTATTTCTATACCAAAATGTACGCTAAAAAAAAATGCGTCAAGTAGGTAACAGCATTTCATAAGTAAAGCTGTAGCTATATAACTATTTCTATACCAAAATAAACGTTACAAATGAATTACATCAAGTAGATAACAGCTTTTCAAATGTAACGCTATAGCTATAGAACTATTTCAATACCAAAATATACGCTACAAAAAGAATTACATCAAATAGGTAACAGTATTTCATAAGTAATGCTGTAGCTATAGTTCTATTTATATACCAAAATATACGTTACAAAAAAGAAGTACATCAAATAGGTAACAGCATTTCATAAGTAATGCTATAGCTATAGATCTATGTCTATACCGAAATGTAAGCTACAAAAAGAAATGCACCAAATAGGTAATAGCAGTTCATAAGTAACACTATAGCTATAGGTGTATTTCTATAACAACATGTACGCTACAAAAAGAAATACATCAAATAGGTAATAGCAGTTCGTAAGTAAAGCTGTTGCTATAGATCTATTTCTATACCAAAATATACGATAGAAAAAGAATTATATCAAATAGGTAACAGCATTTCATAAGTAACACGATATGTATAGACCTATTTCTATACCAAGTTCGCTACAAAAATAAGTACATCAAATAGGTAACAACATTTCATAAGTAACACGATATGTATAGACCTATTTCTATACCAAGTTCGCTACAAAAAGAAGTACACCAAATAGGTAACAGCATTTCATAAGGCCTGATGTTTTGTCACTTTTTTCTCACTTTACCAACGAGATTAGCAAAAGAATATCAGGTTCTCAGGGCATGAAAGAAATCAAAAGAAATATTATGATATTGACAAAACAGCGGGAGGCACTGTACATTTATATGGATCTGTCAGAGTAAAGGGTTCTGGTAATGTCAATTTTTTATTTCCACACTAATAATGGCGATCGTGAGGCTAATTACATGTCCATAATTGATGTATACATTACTGTAATTAATGTAGAACATGCGGTAATTACAACGATGGCTTTGGCTCAAATTACATTTTTTTTACGTTTGTTGAAGAAAGCAATAACGAAAAGGGTTGTGACACGTTCTTATATGTATATATGCATACATATATAGATACATACAAACTCATGTACATACATGCATACATACATACATAAATGCATACATACAGACACATATGTACTAGATCTGTCTGTATATATATATATATATATATATATATATATATATATATATATATATATATATATACATACACCAGGAAATTTTACTCTTTATAAGGGAAGCTAAGTACATACATACGGACACATATACAGTACAAACATACATACATACATACAATACTGAGGAAGATG
>NC_134796.1:61704069-61709069 GCF_046742065.1 Oratosquilla oratoria | reverse complement strand
GGGTTTGTTTGCTGTACTTGTCATCGAGGCCATTGTTCCTTTCGTGACTTTGCAACATCCGTTTTGTCTCAGTAAATGTTCCTTTTGTTACAACGACAAATACCTGTTTCTCTCTCTCTCTCTCTCTCTCTCTCCCCTCTCTCTCTCAGATATGCATCATTATGCCTGTCATGACCTCGCTATATTACGATTAGTACATTATTCAACCTCTCAATCTGATGTCAGCAGAGAAGCCATTTACTTCGCATATGAAATTAACGCTTTCTCTAAAAGGTGAACTACCTTACACGCACACACACACCTAACTCCCCGCCCACGAGAGTTGGAGTAACGACTCGCACCGCAGCGATACTGAAATTATTTCAGCCCTGGGCTGGATTCGAACCTGGACCGCCGCAGTGGGAACTCTACCACCACGCCACGAGTCGTGTGTGTGTGTGAGTGTGTGTGTGTGTGTGTGTGTGTGTGTGTGTGTGTGTGTGTGAATGTCATATCCATCATACAATTTTCAGAGAAAAACATTTTTGTTCCTTGCATTCGATTAAGTCAGTGGACTGTCCATTCAGACCATGTTCACACTAGCGGTTTTAACCGCGCGGAAACCGCGGCGGTACCACATAGTCAAGGAAAAATGCGCGGTTGTGTGTGACCGCCTCCACTGACTTACACTGCACTTGCAAGATAGTGTAGCACTCATGCAACTGTGAGAGGGAGCTGAACTTTGTCTCATCTTTCGTACAAGACCTGTTCGGTATGATTGACTGATTGATCCTGCAGAGATTTCCGTCATATTGTAGGCATAGCACCCTTTCCAACATATATATATATATATATATATATATATATATATATATATATATATATATATATGTGTGTGTGTGTGTGTGTGTGTGTGTGTGTGTGTGTGTGTGTGCGTGTGTGTGTATGTATGTGTGATTGTAATAATACTAATAATAATATAGTAATAATGATAATTGGGTTATTGAGTTAACAGTGATCCACTGACAATGAACAATTTAAGCTAATTCTAGAACTAGAATTGTGTGTGTGTGTGTGTCTGTGTGTGTGTGTGTGTTTGTGTGTGTGTGTGTGTGTGTGTGTGTGTGTGTGTGTGTTAGATCGTGTACACCTTTTCGTAGAGGGATGATAAAACTTAAACAACGGTCATTATGTGCATAATGGTTCGATGATCGAAGCTATTACATGCATTAGCATATGTCTGCATACAAATTGCATTTGGGAGAGGAATTTGTCATTGTCGATATTACCTTATAATAATAACGTGTCGTAATAACATGTCAATAACGTCGTTTCCTCCTCCACGTCTCTGGTTATTAACTGAACGTAATTAGACCTGTGCCACACGTTATTGATATAATCGTCAGGTTGTTATTTTCGTTTTATTTTATTCCGTTTCGTTTTGTTTTGTTATGTTTTCTCCCTACACGGTAAAAAGGACTCGAAGATGAAAAATAACAGGATTTTGTATTTTGGGGCATGTTCTCTCGTTTCTCTCTCTCTCTCTCTCTCTCTCTCTCTCTCTCTCTGCTTTCTCTCTCTCTCTCTCTGTCTCTCGCTTCTCTCTCTCTTTTTCTCTTTCTGTCTATCTCTATGTTGTTTCTCTCTCTCTGTCCCTTTCTCTGTCGTTTCTCTCTCTATCTCTCTTTCTCTCGTTTCTCTGTCTCTCTCTCTCTCTCTCTCTTTCTCTCTCTCGTTTCTCTCTGTCTCTCTCGTTTCTCTCTCACTCTGTCTCTCTCACTCTGTCTCTGTCTCGTTCTCTGTCGTCTCTTCTCTCTCTCTCTCTCTCTCTCTCTCTCTCTCTCTCTCTCTCTCTCTCTCTCTGTACGGTAAGAAGTAGCGAGAAGACTTGGAAAATATATATTCCTGTTTTTGAATACTGTTTTATTTACCAGCTTCTGTTTTGATTAATGGAAGGAAGGGAAGGGGGAAGGGTGGAAAGAAAAGGGGGGAAGAAGGAGGGGAAAGGAAGTGGGGAAAGGGGGGAAGAAGGAGGGGGAAGTGGGGGATGGGTATTCGATACATTTCTCAGCCCTGCAATGGTTTGTGAGCGCACCCTAAGATAGAGGAATACATATTCACTAAGACATTAACATACAAATAGATAAAGCCCCGAATAGGGGTATATGCGTGATTAGTTTCGATTTCCAAGGCGCGTTCGGTTGTGTTCTTCAAGGTTGAACATAGAACAAGGTGAACAAAATATTCTTTTATGTTATTCTAAAAAAAATCTGGGAAGGAGACCGATGGATATAACAACAGTGATCCTTATTCCCTCTGGGTATAAAGGTGAGTATTGTGTGTAATGAAGACCCCGAAATTTCGTTTAAGAATACGACTGTGAGCTCCACCGGCCTTTGGGGGTTGGGGAGGGTGGGGAAAGGGTAGCGAGGTCTCGTAATTGGCTCCTTAATTGCCAGGTACTGTTGCTAATAGTAATCACAGTATCAAGGTCACCGCCATCATACTTGCGGAGTCCGGTTACCTAGAGAGAAATTCCTTGACATGGAAGTCGGAGACTGTGTCCTATTTTCTCATTGTGTGTATGTGTGATTCATCGTGGTCTTGGACCATGTGTTAGGCTCGTGATCGACAGCTATTACCCTCCCGGTTGAGAGCTCAGAGGTCATATATGCCCGGTCTGTGAGCAATACTGTGACCTTACTCACACGCGCACACACACACACACACACACACACACACACACACACACACACACACACACACAAACATGCACATACTCAACTCCTTGCCCACAAGATTTGGAATACCGGCTCACAGTGTAGCGATGCTAAAAGCATTTCACCCCTGGGCGGGAATCGAACTCGGAGCGTTAGATTAGCGGTTGTGAACGGTACCACTGCGCCGTCGAGCCGTTTGGGGAGAGAGCGAGGGCAAATGACGTCATGGAAAAGTGAATTGAAACCTTCTCCTTCAGGTGATGGTTCCTGAAGGCGCAATGAGACCATAGGACACTCGAATGAAGTTCTTATACTTGAGATTATACATGTAACTTGGACACTTTGACCTGTGTATCTCTCATTGGGCGTTCAATGATTTTGTTGTGGCTAATGATAGACGATTTTCAACTTAGGGGGACCTCTGAGTCCAAATTTTATATATATATATATATATATATATATATATATATACATGTATATATATTTGAATATATGTATGTTTGTATGTATATATGTATGTATGTGTGTGTATGTCTCTTCCAGAAATGATTACACTTTAACACGCGATTTCTCGAGAACTTAATATTTTCTTTGTCTTTTTAGGTAAGCCACAGAGTGTTGTCCAACTTCAAAGGTCACTTGACCCAAGATGGGTGGTGAGTACCCTTTTTATATTTTTTGTTTATTTCAAATATTTTGTTTATTATCACTATATATATATATATATATATATATATATATGTGTGTGTATATATATATATATATATATATATATATACATATACAGTATATATATATATATATATATATATACATATATATATATATATATATATATATAGGTATATATATTTATTATTATTATTATTATTATTATTATTATTATTATCGAAAAATGTCGACTGGATGCTCGCTGGCCGCCAGCGAGTTGGACCAAGGCCATGGTTCATTAGATCTCACGCTAGAAAGTCCTGTGCAAGGGACACCAACCTAGCTTCCTGATAGGGAAATTTGTTATTTTATTGTTACTATTATTATCATTATTTTCTTATTTTATTTTATTTATTTATTTTTATTGTCTTTTCCTCTGTTGTCAAGTACGCGGATGTCATCCAACAAGCACAATGATTTCACACTCCGACACTCAGTAATATCAGGCTTTGCGGATGTGGGGGGGGGGGGTGAGGATTGGGGGGGACCCTCCGCGAAGGACAAACTGGATGTGTTTAATTGCATTCCAGTGACTCTTGCTCGCAGCAACCTGGAAGCAGTCGGCGGTGTTCCAGGATCGCATGAAGCCTTCACTTAAAAAAAAAAAAAAAAAAAAAAAAAAGCGAAGTTTTGATCATAAGACTCAAAAAGAATAATAATGATAATAATAATAATAATGATAATAATAATAATGGTAATGATAGTAATAATAATGATAATAATAATGATAATAATAATGATAATAGTAATGATAATAATATCATTGATAATAATAATTATAATAATAATAATTATTATTATTATCTAAATTTCCACTAAACTCATTTCTATAGCAGATGTATCAAGTAGTCAACTTCTGAAAGATCGAGGAATAGAATATAGAAATATCGATAACCGTCATTGCTCAATGGGCACCCTCCGTTCCTAGCATGCGTCACTGGACGGGGAACGACCTCAGACGTGTCAAGTGGGCGATATGAGTCACTCGTGAGGTGTTCGTGAATTATTCGTGAGTCATTCCATCACAGTATAATGTAATCAAGACCCTCGCGATGAACTATTGTAGGTGATGTCACCCGGAGATAGATGGGCTGGGATCAGATCATGGGCAGAGAGAGAGATTGTTGTTGGTCGATCGGGTTGAGAGAGAGAGAGAGAAGGAGAGGGAGAAAGAGAGAGGGAGATAGTTTGAGGGAGATAGAGAGGGAGAAAGAGACATTTTCTTTCATTCTTCTTTCATTAACCGTTTGACCGACGAAGATTCCCTGAGAGAGAGGGAGGGGAGAGAGGGAGAAAGAGAGAGAGATAGTTTGAGGGAGAGAGGGAGAAAGAGAGAGAGAGATAGTTTGAGGGAGAGAGAGAGGGAGAAAGAGAATTTTTTTTTTCATTCTTCTTTCATTAAACGTTTGACCGACGAAGATTCCCTCAGAGAGAGAGAGAATTCCACTTCTCTTTCATTAACCGTTTAACCACCTAGGGTTCTCTTCGAGATTCAGTGTGAAACAGAGAGAGGGAGAGAGAGATAGAGAGATTTTCCTCTCTTCTTTCATTAACCGACGAAAGTTCCCTTCCCCCCCCCTTAGATTAATA
>NC_134796.1:61684069-61696569 GCF_046742065.1 Oratosquilla oratoria | reverse complement strand
AAAAAAAAAAAAAAAAAAAAAAAAAAAATTATACATACATATATATATATATATATATATATATATATATATATGTATATATATATATATATATATATATATATATATATATATATATACCATATCTTTCTTATTTTATTTTCATCGTAATAATAGGTTAGATAGGATGATGTCTATATTACATTATTACAATAATCAAGAATATGTCGTGCGTGTTTAATTATATTACGTATAAGAAACAAAATAAAAACAAAACAAAAGTGCATTAGCTTATCTCACTTGTTCTCGCGGAACCCTTAGGGACCTTTTGCGGAACCTTAGGGTTCCGGGGAACCCTGATTGAGAAACGCTGGTTCAGGGGATAGACAAGGGGTCCTGCAGTCGACCCAAAACATGAATACTCTCTACGTGCGTAAAGCAGACAGAGAAACAGGCAAAAAGAAATACAGACAGAAAGACAGACAGGCGGATAGACAGAAACCTCGCAGGACTTTTGAACTCCTATGTAACGTTCGGGAGTTTTTGCTGGAGAAGTGTTCAAGTTTGTTCATAGCAAGTATGAGCAAATTGGAGGCAGAGGGGGGGGTATTATGATGGTGGGGGGGTATTATGACCGTAGAGGGGGGTATTACGACTTTGGGGGAAAGTGATAGAAGTGCATGGGATATTTTTGATTGCGATGTGAGAGAAGCAAAGGGTGTGGGTAACATAAGTAGGAAAAGGGGTATTTGATTTTGGGTATTATGATGGTAGGGGAGTATTATTACCGTGGAAGGGGGGGGGTATTTTTGATTGGGGTGTGAGAGGAGCAAATGTTGTGGATGACATATGTAGGAAAAGGGATATTTCATTTTGGGTATTTGAAGAACGAATGGGGTTGGGGTATTAGGATTACAGGGGCGGGAGTGATATCAGAACGGGATGGGGTATTTCTTTTTGTATTAAGGGAGCGAATGGAAGGGGGGTATTAAGAAATGAAGTATTGATTGGAGGTATTAAGGTATTAGGATGAATATGACTAATGATGCTGTTGAAAAAATAACAATAATAGAAAAAATAAAAATAATTAGATGAATGAATAAATAATTGGATAAATGAAAAATGAAAATAAGTACGTAAATAAATAAATTAACGAATAGACAAAAATAATAAAAACATGAAATAAGATAAATAATTAAATAAATAAATTAATAAATGAAGAAGCAAATATATAAATAAAATGTCGAGTTTGAAAATTCATATAGAACGAGAGAAGAAATAAAATAATTGTAGAAAAAGGAGCATTGAGCAAGACGTTATTGCTTAAAGGAAGTGATAAAAAAAATGGATCGAAAAATAAAAGAAAGTAGATGAATTGGAAATAAAAAATGGTTCAAAAATGAAAAAAAATTGAATTACACTCAAACTCATTTTGAATTGACGGGGAATTAAGACGAAAATAAATAATTTTGTATTGAAAAAGTGATATTTTAATGGATGCCAAAGGGGAAAAGAGTGTGAAAAAGAGTGAAAAAATTCGAAAAGAAAAGAAAAATGGTCGCAAACAGTTTGATTCTTAGAATTCATAGAAAGAATGCAAAACACGTGAAGAGAATTTTTTTGAAAAATAAAAGAAGAAAAAGTCATTCCTTTTTAGAGGGTTAAGGAAGGAGGGAAGGAGAAGGAAAAATAAAATAAAAAGAGGAAAAAGAGAAGCAAAGAATAAAGAAGAAAGAAGAAGAGAAGAAAGCAATAAACGAGGCCTTTGAAGAACAGGAGTGCGAAAAATAGTTGTAATAATGATAAAAAGCAAAAAATAAAAATAAATCAGTGATAAAAAGAAAAAGAAAAATAGAAGATGGAAAATATTTGTAGTAACAGAAAAAGGTGTGACAAAGAGAAAATAACATAGTATTCAGTGTATGTCTACATACACTATTTTTCTTATATATATATATATATATATATATATGTATATGTATATATATACATACATATATATATATATATAATATATAATATATATATATATATATATATATATATATATATATATATATAATACTTGAGACAAATTATTGTATACGCAGTGTATGACGTAATGGGGCCACCTGATGTTCTTGAGTAATTTTTATCAGCAATGACCATCGCTTCTATCCATGTTGACTATATCGTATAGTAAATGCGATATTTTAAGAGGATAACCGAATATATTCTCTCTCTCTCTCTCTCTCTCTCTCTCTCTCTCTATATATATATATATATATATATATATATATATATATATATATATATTATATTATATATATATATTTTTTTTTTTACAGAGTAATCTTAAGCTATAAAAAGAATGCTAGACTCTGGAAAGATAGATAGACATATAGGCAGACAGAAAAATAAATAGAAATATACATAGATAGACTGGTAAGATCAATATTGTAAAAATATATATACACAGTGATATATACGATTTGAAAATTCTTTTGGCTTGAGCTCAATATATGAAGACACAACATATTTATGGATTGGGACGGATTTATAGATTCTTATCCTGTTGTGGATAAATAAGAAGTGGATTGATGGAAGGGATGTGGTGGAGAGACGAAAAAGAGAGAGTGGATTGTGCAGACGAGAGAGATAAAAAGTGACAAAAGAAAGAGACGAGAGACAGAGGTTCTTAGGAACCTGAAGAACAAAACGAAGAGAAAAGAACAATTTAAAAAGTGTTATGGTTCAGATGATGTGATCACACTAAGAAAAAGAAGAGCCTGGACTGGACCAAAGGTGGAAGAAGAAAGAGAGGAGTAAGAAGAAAGGAGGAGGGAGAAGAAAGAAGGAGGGAGAAGGGAGCACTGGAAGATAGTTTAGATGATGTGACCATGCTGAGAGAAATAACTTCGACTGGTCCAAAGGCAGAAGGAGAGAGAGAGAGGAGGAAGAAGAAAGAAGGAGGGGGAAGAAGGGAGCACTGGGAGATAGTTTAGATGATGTGATCATGCTAAGAAGAGAAGGATCTTCGACTGGTCCAAAGGTGGAAGGAGGAAGAAGAAAGGAGGAGGAGGAAGAAGAAGGAGGGAGAAGAAAGAAGGAGGAGGAAGATGGAAGCGCTGGGAGATAGTTTAGATGATGTGATCATGCTAAGAAGAGAAGGTAGGTTTGAGTGATCCAAAGGCGGAAGTAGAGAGAGAGAGAGGAAGAAGAAAAGAGGAGGAGGAAGAAGAAAGAAGGAGGAGGAAGAAGTGGGAGGAAGAAGAAAGAAGGAGGAGGAAGAAGACGGGAGCGCTGGGAGATGACTTGACTGGACCAAAGGCGGAAGGAGAGAGAGAGAGAGAGAGAGAGAGAGAGAGAGAGAGAGAGAGAGAGAGAGAGAGAGAGAGAGAGGGAGGAGGAAAAAGAAGAAAGAAGAAAGGAGGAGGAAGAAGAAAGAAGAAGGAGGAGGAGGAGGAAGGGAGCGCTGGGTGCGGGCGGAGCGAGGGGTCGGGCAGCATGACAAGTTACCCAAATGTAAAGGAGAGCTTAATGGGATTTTAAAGTTTCCAGCCTCCTGGATGCCAAGACAAAACTCAAGGGCCAAGTGAGTTAGGCTCTCCCTCCTCTGGAAAATATTCCGCTTCCAGAAAGGGGAAATAAGGAACGGAACACGGAATAATAGGCCGAATGTGGAAGAAAACGAAACAAAACTGGACGGGGGTAATATGTCGATTGAACATAAGAACAGGGTGGAGGAGATTGCAAGAGACCCTAAGGCCAACACAAGGCAGTTCCATATCCCTTACCACATGTCATCCACAACCATGAAGTTTCCTCATCTTCTTTTGAAACGATCAATAGTTTTAGCGCTCACTACTACGTGGTTACCAAGTCTATTCCATTCGTTAAAGGCTTTGTTCTTGCCCATTATTTCCAGAAAAGGGAAATAAGGAACGGAACCGGGAATAATATGTCGAATGTGAAAGAAAACTAAACGAAGCTGGTTAATAAAGGAGGAAAGGGAAGGAAATGGAAAATGTGCAGAAACAGATCTGAGTGAACGAAAGGGAAATGTATGTGACTGTAGAACGAATGATGCATGAAAGAGAGAGTGAGAGAGAGAGAGAGGGGGAGAGTCAACAATAGTCAAGAAATAGTTCAGGCAGAACTATTTCATCGAGTAAATGTAAATATGATCTGCAAAGCTTTTGTTATATCTATAGTGGCAGTCGGGTACATGCATACTTGAGTATGTGTATAGAAAAAGGTCAGATATTTCAGGTATATATATATATATATATATATATATATGTGTGTGTGTGTGTGTGTGTGGTGTGTGTGTGTGTGTGTGTGTGTGTGTGTGTGTGTATGTGTGTGTGTGTATGTATATACACACATACTGTATGTACATATTCGTATATATATACTGTACATATACATATCCGTACATGCATGTATTTCTTCATATTTATATCCCAACTTCTCTGTTAATTTCTCCATATTCTTGTTTGTGTGTATGGAAATCCTGATATGTATTACAGACAAAATCTATATAGATAAAAAAAAATGATGGAAAACGTAACAAGGACGGAAATAAACATGAATTAATGTCTTAAACATTCTGATTCCCGAGTACGCATCTCTCCATTTCTTTCTCTCCATCTTTCTTTTCCTGCAGATCGGACGAAAAAGAAAATTGAATAAATTTGAGAATAAAAAAAAAAGATGGAAGGCAGTGTGCAATATAACAAACTTTATAGATTTTAGGAAATGTCACCAGAGTAATTGATATGTCACAGTGGAAGGAAAAATACGGGAGCGAGAGTGAATGGTGGACTCAAACAACATGGGGAAACGGAAGGACAGAAGCAGGCTCGGCATATTCCGAAAGGGAACGAGAAAAGAAAAAATAAAAAAAAAGGGGGGCAGGGACAACAAGATATTCAGAATACATAACAATTTATAAGTCGGAGCTAGAGAAGAACAGGGGCAATTAAAATGAGCTTTTTGAAAAAGGGGGGTGGGGGGAAGGGGGTGTCTTTATTGAGAAGGTTCTAATAGGAAGATTCTTGGGAACTGACAAATAGACAGACAGGCCTACAGACAGATGGAGGGACAGACACGGAGACAGACAGACACACAAACAATGGACAGACAGGCGGACAGATAGGTAGACAGACAGACAACAGCTGGCTCTGCCGAAGACAAGAATGGACGATGATGGTCACAGAGAACAAAATGATGATAAAGATTGTGATGAACACAGAAAGGTTGTCGATTGATGCGCACCCTTAATGGTCCCATGCAAGACCTGCCTGTCCCTTGGCAAACGATACAACCTCACCACAGTGACTTAATGGCTTGAGTCACTGACTGTAAAAGTAGCCTGAAACCTGTGTAGATGGAAAATAATTTCAGTCAATTTAGTAAAATCGTCTGGGCGGGCGGCAGTGGAGGGCGTCGACCTGACCTGACGACACCGGGTTCCAGGTCACTTGTGATGACCCGTTTCACGCTAGCGGTCGCCATCCTCAACTGCATGAAATAATGTGTCTTTAGCCAGAATAAAATAACCTAATCTAACTTAACCTAACCTAACGTAACCCAACCTAAGCTAACCTATCCTAATCTAATCTAACCTAACCTAACCTAACTTGACCCAGCCTAACCGAACCCAACCTAATCTAACCTAACGTAACCCAACCTAAGCTAACCTATCCTAATCTAATCTAACCTAACCTAACCTAACTTGACCCAGCCTAACCGAACCCAACCTAATCTAACCTAATTCAACCCAACATAACCTAAATTAATGTAACCCAACCTAACCGAACCGAACCTAACTTAATCCAACCCAACCCAGATTATTCGAACCCAAAACCCAACTTAATCTAACCTAACCTAACCCAAACTACCCTAATTTAACCTAATCTAATTAACCTAACCTATCCTAACATAATTTAACCTAACCTAACCTAACCTAATCTAACTTAGTCTAACCCAACCTAACTTAACCTAACCGAATCCAGCCAACCTAACCTAACTTAATCTATCTTAACCTAACCCAACCCAACCTAACTTAACCTAACCCAGCCTAACCGAACCCAACCTAACCTAACATAACCTAACAGAACCCAACCCAACCTAACTTAATTTAACCTAACCTAACTTAACCTTACCTAACTTTATCTAACCTAACTTAACCTAACATTACCTAACTTAACCCAACCTAACTTAACCAAACCTAACCAAACATAATTTAACCTAACCTAACTTAACATGATTTAACCAAACTTAACATGACCAGCAATAGTAGGTAGATCCGGAGAAGGAGAGTAGAGAAAAGAGAGAGAGAGAGAGAGAGAGAGAGAGAGAGAGAGAGAGAGAGAGAGAGAGAGAATGTATGCAGGGAAGGGCAGTAATAGTAAGTAGAACAGTGGAAAGTGAGCCTTTAGAAGGAGAATAGTGAGAGTGGGGAGAAGAATTGTAGAACAAAGAAAGATACAATGACAATTATAGTAAACAGAACAGGAGAAGGTAAAGTAATGGTAAGGATAGTGACGAGAGTGGGGAGATGGCAGAGAAGACGAAGAGAGAGAAAGAGAGAGGGGGGGAGGTATCGAGGATGGCGAATACGTGCAACACAGAAGGCCCGAGCGACCCTGCAGGGAGCTACTACATTAAATGATGCTGATCAAGGCATCGGCAGCGTGTCCCGGGATTGACGTTATTAGCGAGGCTGAAAGAGGAGAAGTTTTGACGCCCATTAAGCAGACGCTGTCACAAGAGAAGTGATGATGATGATGGTGGTGGTGGTGATGATGATGATGGTGATGATGATGAGTTTGTCAAGGCTAAGAATAATCTCGGCTCATTCATTTTTAAGGTAGTGGTGGTGGTGGTGATGATAGTGATTGTGATGATAATGGTGATGATGATAGTGATTGTAATGATAATGATGATGATGATGATGATGGTGGTGGTAATGATAATGATGATGATTATGAGTTTTTCGATGAGAATAGCCTCAACTCATCTATCATGAAGGTAGAGATGGTGATGGTAATGATGGTGGTGACGATGATGATGATGGTGATGATATTGATGGTGGTAGTGGTGGTGATAGTGATGATAATGATGATGTTGGTGGTGGTGATGATGATGATGATGATGATGAGTTTTTTCAGGGCTAAGAATATCCTAAGCTCATTCATCATGAAGGTAGTGGTGGTGGTGATGATGATAGTGATGATGATAATGATGGTGGTGGGGATGATAGTGATGGTGGTAGTGGTGGTAATGGTGATGATTATGATAATGATGGTGGTGGTGATGATAGTGATGGTGGTAGTGGTGGTAATGGTGATGGTAATGATAATGTTGTTGGTGATGATGATGATGATGATGATGATGGTAGCGGTGGTGATGATGATGATGATGAGTTTGTCAAGGCTAAGAATAGCCTCAGCTCATCTATCATGAAGGTAGAGAGTGGTGGTGGTGATGATGGTGATGATGATGGTGATAATGAAGGTAGAAATGGTGGTAGTGGTTGAGTGGCGTTACCTAAGTCTGTTGACAACCGGAATAGTGAATAAGTTATTCATTCCTCATCTATCATAAAAGTGAATGAATGAATGAACTAGTAAACGAGTGTGGATTAACATATAGATGAAAAACGCGTAATTGAGAAATAATAGATAAATGGATGAGTAAATAGATTTATAAATTAACGAATAGATAAATGTATGATTATATTCATACATAAAGAAGCAGATGGAAAAGATGCAGGACGAAATGAAAGGAGTTTTGTCGATTATGAAATGGACATTGTCTTCTCTTTTGATATATATATATATATATATATATAGATAGATAGATAGATAGAAAATTGATAAACGCGTAAATAATAAATAAGTGGATTGATAAGCAAATAGATAAATTGATATCTAAGTGAATTACTAGATAAATTCAGTTATATTCATAGATAAAGACACAGATGGAAAAGGTGCAAGACTAATTCTTGTCGACTATGAAAGGGACATCGTCTTTTCCTGATGATTCAAGTTATATTCTCATCTTCAGTTTCTGCTGACTCCGATAATTGATGACATAATGACTGTCAGGAAAAGGTGAAGTCAGCACTGGCGAAGTGACAGACCTAATGGTGGTCAGCTGTCCTATCCTCTGATGTCCTGTGAAGGTGGTCAGTCGTCCTACCCTGTGACGTCCTGTGACGGGGGTCAACCGTCCCACCCTGTGACGTCCTGTGAAGGTAGTCGTCCCATTCTGTGACGTCCTATGAAGGTGGTTAGTCGTCCTATCCTCAGATGTCCTGTGAAGGTGGTCAGTCGTCTTACCCTGTGACGTCCTATGAACGTAGTCGTCGTATCCTGTGACGGTGGTCAACCGTTCTACCCTGTGGCGTCCTGTGACGGTGGTCAGTCGTCCTACCCTGTGACGTCCTGTGAAGGTGGTCAGTCGTCCTACTCTCTGACGTCATATGAAAGTGGTTAGTCGTCCTACCCTGTTACGGCCTGTGAAGGTGGTCATCCGTCCTACCAAGTGACGTCCTGTGACGATCAGTCGTCCTACCCTGTGACGTCCTGTGAAGGTGGTCATCCGTTCTACCCTGTGACGTCCTGTGATGGTAGTCGTTCTATCCTGTGACGTCCTGTGAAGGTGGTCAGCGGTCCTAACCTGTGATGTCTTGTAAAGTTAGTTGTCCTAACCTGTGACGGTGGTTAATCGTCCTACCTTGTGACGTCCTGTGAAGATGGTCATTCGTCCTACCCTGTGACGTCCTGTGACGGAGGTCATCCGTCCTACCCTGTGACGACCTGTGAAGATGGTCAGGCGTCCTACCCTGTGACGTCATGTGACGATGATCAGTCGTCCTACCCTGTGACGTTCTGTGAAGATTGTCATCCGTCCTACCCTGTGACGTCATGAAGGTGGTTAGTTGTCCTACCTTGTGACGTCCTGTATCGTTTTTTTTTTTTTTTTTTTTTTTTTTATTAAAAAAGCTCACCGGTCGAGTGAGTTAGGGCGTCATTACTTGCGAGATTGAGAGTATGGAGGTTCGAGCCCTGCCATCGGTGAAGTTGAACCAAGGGCATGTTTTGTTAAATTCCACGCTACAAAGTTCTTTGTAAGTGTCACCGTCGTAGCCTACCAATAGGGGAGTGTTTGTGACGTTAGACCATAATAAAAGCGAACTTATTCAGATCGAGGAATGAACTCCCTGTCGAGATAGTGCAATGTAGTACAGCTCGAATATTTAAGATTTATTTAAATGAACACCTAATTAATATGCTGTAATACCTGTAATGGTTTGTTTATTAATTTCTTTGTTCAAGTAGCTATTCTTGTCACCCGATCTAGTTATGGACCAAAAAGTCTCATGTCGGTATGCTCCTTTGTAAACCTTTGTAAACTTCTGTGAGACTTCAGATCACCTCAATCGATTGGGAACGCGTCCTAGCGAAAGAACCAATAAACAACCCAGGATTCAGTGTTCGAATTCGATACTTTATTGGGAGCAAATTGCCTTATAGGATGAGTGGCCCGGGGTGGATTTGTCTTTGAGGACGAATCGTCCGGGGAACGAATTGTCCTTCGGGACGAGTTGTCCGCGGACGAGTTGTCCTCCTTGGGCGAGTTATCCTGAGAGGAATTGTTCTCAGGAACAAGTCCATGGTCAAGCAATCTGGGGACAAAGTTTCCTTTAGGACGAATTATCCGTGAACGAATTGTCCTCCTTGGACAAGTTATCGTAGGACAAATTGTTCTCGGTAACAAGTGTAGGGACAAGTTATCTGGAGACAAATTGTTCTAAAGGACGAATTGTCCTGCTCCTGCGGGACAAGTTGAGCAGGAACGAATTGTTTACGAGAATTATTTGTCGAAGGATAAGTTGATGGGGACAAATTGTCACCCGGGAGGAATTGTCCTCCGAGGATAAGTTGTCCGGAAAGGAACTGTCTTGAAGCCGATCCGACCTCAAACGTAATAAAACCGTATGTCATTTCCTTCAGCAAAATAATGGCAAACATTTATTTATTTATATTATTATTATTCTTATTATTTTATCTCGCCTTCTATACCGGGTGGAAATTTACGCCCTAATCTGGCTGCTGCCAGACAATTCTATTCATTTCTTCAGTGCTTCATCTGAAGCGAAAGGGTTGAAAACACACACACACACACACACACACACACATATATATATATATGTGTGTGTGTGTGTGTTTTGAGACAAGTTGAAGAAGGTGGAAAAATAAAACACGGGTCTAGTTCCGAGTTTATTCCTGACCGGTCTTCAGAGGACTGTTCCACTGAAGAATCTAAGAGCGAATTCGCTCAGGAATGAACTCGGAACAAGGCCCGTGTCTTCTTTTTCTACCTCATTCACATACATATGCTGTATATATATATATATATATATATATATATATATATATATATATATATGTGTGTGTGTGTGTGTGTGTGTGTGTGTGTGTGTGTGTGTGTGTCTAGCAATACCATTGTTCGTTGTAGGCCGCAATCGAAGTGCCTGCGCCAGACAGACACGAAGGCATCTTTGTCTGCCGAGAGAGAGGAACGGTCCGGCGGATAAAAGAATCACCGGGACAGATAACGTCCTCAAAATGACAAAGTGACATTTGGACAAACAGACGGATGAAGCTGCGGAAGAAGAAGGAAAAAAGAAAAAAAAAATTGTGGCATAGGGGCAAAACAGTGCCTCGTCTCCCCCTCCCCCTTTTTTTTCTTACCTGATATATATATATATATATATATATATATATATATATATATATAATTTTTCTTTCACAAAGTCAGGGAATTTGATTAATTTCTCCTTCACTTGTCTGAGGTAATCCACTAGGGACAAGATATTTTTTCCTATCCTACTGGTTGCAGATCCAAGCGCATATATATATATATAATTATATATATATATATATATATATATATATATATATATATATATATATGTGTGTGTGTGTGTGTGTGTGTGTGTGTGTGTGCGTGTGTGTGTGTGTGTATGTATCTTTGACCACCTCTTTTGTGGATATATAATCTTGGTATGAAGACTTACAAAATTATGTGTTATCCATACGGTTGTTCTCCTTCCTTTCAATTTCAATTTACTGTTCATTCTGTCCAACACTTCAGTCTTCATTTTACATCCTTATACCTGAGCCCGTATCCTAAAACACATCTTAGCATCCGACCTAGTTATGGACCAAAAGGTCTCCTATTGGCATGCTCACCCTTTGTAAAACACTCACACCCAATGTTCTTTATTTTATTTTTATCTTGTTTTTTACATGATCCCCGAGTCTCCATTCCCCCACTGCAACTCTCCCTACCAACCCTCCTTACCCCCCCCCTGTACGCCCTACCCCCTAACGGAGCGCCCCGCTTTGCCCCCTTACCCACCTCCCCCCTAGTCGAAAGCGCTCCCAATATTTATCATTCCCATCTGCCAACTAACACAGACCTCATGTCGCTTACTTATAACTTTCTCCCTTCCTCTCCCAGTGTTAGAGTTCCCTAACTTCCTCCCCTAAAAGAGTTCCCTAATTTCCTCCCCTAAAACAAGCCCGCTTTCTCGCCCTACGTTTAATTACTTCCTCCCTTAAACATCCTGTTATCTTTACCCCCTAACTCCTCCTTACCCCCTAGCCCCTCCCCCTAGCTTTCCCTTCCTTCATTTTCATCCACCTCCTCCTCCTCCTTCGTGTTCTCCTCTTTTCTCCTTCTCGTCCTCCTTCCCTCTCTCTAGCTCTGTACCTCCCTTTCCTCCTCTCTCCTTCCTCCCCTCCTTCCTTTCACCCTCTTCCCTCTCCTTCGTGTCTTCCCTCTTTTCTTCTCCTTCCCCTTCTTCCTCCCTTTCCTCTAGGTCTTCATCTCCAGTTTCCTAAACTCTTTCGTTTCCCCCTTCATTTCTTCTTACCCTTCCTTTTACCTTTCCTTTAGTTCTTCATGTCCATCTTCCCTCCAGTTTCCTCCTCTTTCTTCCCCTTCCCCCTTCTCTTCCTCCTCCCTATCTTCTTGTTCTTTATTTCCAACTTCCCCTCTCCTTCGTTTCTCCTTCTTTTCTTCTTCCCCTTCCCCCTCCCTTTCCTTTAGTTCTTCATCTCCATCTTCCCTCCAGTTTCCTCCTCATTCTTCCCCTTCCTCCTTCTCATCCTCCTCCCTTTCCTCTAGGTCTTCCTCTCCAACTTCCTCTCTCCTTCGTTTTCCCCTCTCTCTTTCCCTTCCTCCACTTATTCAGCACCGTCTCCAACGTCCTCTCTTCTTCGTTTCCCCTCTCTTTCTTCCCCTCCCTCCTTCTCTCCCCCCTCCTCTTCATGCCCTTCATCTCCAACTTTCCCTCTCCTCTGTATCCTCTTCTTCCTTCCCCTTCCTCTTTCCCCTCTCCTCCTCTTCCTTCTCCTCTTCACCACTGTCTTCAACATCCCCTCCTTCTCCACCGTGTCCCTCACCCCTCCACCCTCCTCCTCCTCCTCATCTTCCTCCCTCCCTACCCCTTTTTCCTC
>NC_134796.1:61671569-61674069 GCF_046742065.1 Oratosquilla oratoria | reverse complement strand
TCTGGACTCTCCCATGGTGTTCTGTGATCTTCACCAACGCTTTTGTTCTTCATTTTTTCTATTTTCTCCTCCACCTTCATGTTTAACTTCTTGGTTCATTTTTGAGTCTCTCTACTTATTTTCTCTGTGAGTTTGAGTGTTATTTCTCCATTTTTTTTTATTAATATGTTATATCATTATTATCTAATTTTTATTTCATTTATTTATCTATTTATTTATTTTTAGTTTCTTTCCTATTGTCTACATTTCCTCTTTTTACAAAGGATTACAAAGGCGGAGCATGCCGACAGGAGACCTTTTGGTCCATATCTAGGTCGGATGCGAAAAAAAAATGATAAATAAATAAATGAATAAATAAAAACTATAATAATGTAAATATCAAACAAAATACGTAAATAAATGCATAGGTGTGGTTAAATAATAAACAAACAGGTAAATAGTAAATAATAATAAATTGACATATAACTAATAATAAATGAGAATCAAACAGACAAATGATAAAACAAAAACAGATAATATAAAATAAGTAATAATCATTACAGCATCTTGCTTAGGTGTTTATCTAAATGATTTTTATCTAAACATTAAAATCCCCCTCCTTTAGCTTTCGCTCTCAAATATTCCTCCTTTATTTTTTCACCTTTATATTCTCCCCCTTTTTTCACCTTCCCTTCTCCCTCCTTTTCTTTACTTTCAAGGCGCACACCTTCATTCAGCACAGTCAACTTTTCCTCCACCACCTTTATTCTCTCCTTTATCCTTCCTTTTGAAGAGTTCCCCCTTTTGTTTATCATTATTTTTCGTTTATTCTCTTTATTTTTTCACTTTGGCGTATCTCTCCTTTAATATTTATTTTTTGTATTTCTATCTACTCTACTATCTACTACTACTATTTTCTACTCTATTACTACCACCACTACTACTACTACTTCTACTACTACTACTACTACTTCTACTTTTTATGTACTCTGTTTTCTAGCTACTCTTCTATATATTTTTCTACTATCTACTTTCTATCTTTACTTTTTATATATTATTTTCTATCTACTCTTCTTTCTATATACTATCTATTTTCTGTCTATTCTACTTTCTACATACTTTTGATTTTCTATATATTCTACTTTCTATATACTCTAATTTCTATCTACTCTCCTATCTACGACTACTTTCTGTCTACTCTACTATCTACTACTACTACCACTACTACTTTCTATCTACTGAACTATCTGTCTATTTCTATTTACTCTCTACTTCGTATCTTCCTCATTTATTCTAGATTTCGAGATTATTTCCTTAATTTTTTCATCTTCAACTGTTACTCCTTTGTTCATCAACCTTTTTTTTTTTTTACAATAATGTCCTTAATTTTTCATTTTCGATTGTTTTTCCTTTATTCGTTCACTTTTTTTTTTTTACAATATTCTCCTTAATTTTTCGTCTTTAATTGTTCCTCTTTTATTCACTTTTTTCTGAATAATCTCCTTAATTTTTCACTTTGGCTTATTTCTCCTTTAATCTCTATTTTTCATTTTCTCTTCCTTTCTCCTTTGTTTCTCTTCCTCTTTGCGTCTTCCTGAAGGCCTCCTCTCACTCCCGTAGAGCCCCTCCCTCTTCATCTCCTCCTCTCTTGTTCCAGGGCGTCTTCCGAGCCCTTCAAGGACCCCCCCCTCTCTCTCTCTCTCTCTCTCTCTCTCTCTCTCTCTCTCTCTCTCTCTCTCTCTCTCTCTCTCTCTCTCTCTCTCTCTCTCTCTCTCTCTCTCTCGCTCTCCCTCTTTTTCTCTCTCTCTCTCTCTCTCTCTCTCTCTCTCTCTCTCTCTCTCTACCTCACTCACTCCCTCTTTCTCTCTGTCTCTCTCCCTTTTTCCCTCTCTTTTTCTCTCTTTTTCTCTCCCTTTCCTTCCCCCTATCTCAGTTTCTCTTTCCATTTCTCCCACCATTAACACCTTCATTCTCTTTCTTTACTCTTTTTCTCTTTTTCTTTCCTCCATTTTTTTTCTCTTGTCCTTCTCTCATGCTTTCTACTTCTTCCTTTCCATCTCCTTTCCATTTCTCCCCATATCCTTGCTCCATCTATCTCAACTCGTATGCTCATCCTCAGTCCACAATCTTCAATCCTCAATCCTTATGCCTCGTTCCTCAATCCTCACCCCTCAATCCTCAATTCTCAATCCCTCAATCCGCATTCTTCAATCCTCACCCCTACATCCTCAATCTTCGAGCCTCAATTATCAATCCTCACTACTCAATACTCTCCTCTCAGTTCTCACGCCTCAATCGTCACTCCTCAATTATTACTTCTCATGTCTCAATTCCCAATCCTAGAGCCTCAATCCTCAATCCTCACTCCACAATCCTCACTTCTCAATTCTCAAGCCTAAATCCTCACTCCTCAATTCTCACTTCTCACGTCTCAATTCCCAATTCTCACTCCTCAATCCTCACGCCTTACTCCTTACTCCTCAATCCTCTATCCTCCCTCCTTATTCTTCACTCTTCAATT
>NC_134796.1:61634069-61666569 GCF_046742065.1 Oratosquilla oratoria | reverse complement strand
TTTTTTTTTTTTAACTGAATTTTCTTTGTGAAGGAGGTTACTTATGTCCTGTTCACATTAGCGGTTTGAACCCTGCGGAAAACGCGGCGGTATTTCATTGTCAAGGAAAAACTGCCCGATTGTGTGTGAACGGCTCCATTGGTTTACATTGTTAAGTGAACCGCCGTCAGGACCCTCTGCATCCTAAAGGAGATTAAGGCCATGCAAGGGGATTATCACTCTGGGTTATTTTTCCTTCAACCTCCAATTAATCGGCGGTTCCCCCCATCTCCAGAACTTTTCCTGCCGTAAAATCATATCATTTGATATGCTGGAGGAAGATTATTTTCCTTCAGCATATCACATGCCTTCCCGAGAGCTACGGGCTGCAAATTTGCCCCAACAGTCGGAGGTAAAATTGCTCAGTGTGATAACGTCTTAACTGGATCTTCGTTGTGAAGGAGGTTACGTTAGGACCCACGTGACCTAAAGGAGGTTAAGTCAGGATCTCTGCTTCCTGAAGAAGGTTTAGGGCCGTCTTAGTTAACTACCTCGTAACAATGTCACTGTTACCTGGTTTGTTCTTGGTTGTTAAACTAATTTGTTTAGTTTAAGGCAAGACTGGTTTGGTAGGTGGCTAGGTCGAGGAAGGAAAGAAGGGAGGAAGGAAGAAGAAAGTAAGGACCAAAGGAAGGGAGGAAGGAAGAAGAGAGTAAGGACGGAAGGAAGGGAGGAAGGAAGAAGAAAGTAAGGACGGAAGGAAGGAAGAAGAAAGTAAGGACGGAAGGAAGGGAATGATGAACGAAGGAAGGGTGAAATGAAAGACGGAAGGAAGGGAAGAAGGATGGAAAGAAGGAAGGTACTATGTTGAGAGACACAGAAAGGAGGAAGGAAATAACAAGGGGGGGAGGGAGGAAGGAAGGAAAGAAGGAAGGCAGGAATGGAGGAAGGATGGAAATAAGGAAAACACTAGGTTGAAAGACATGGAAAGGAAGAAGGAATTAACGAAGGAAGGGAGTAAGGAAGAAAGGAAAGAAGGAAGGCAGGAATGGAGGAAGGACGGAAATAAGGAAGACACTAGGTTAAAGACACAGGAAGGAAGAAGGAAATAACGAAGGAAGGGAGGGAGGAAGGAAGGAAAGAAGGAAGGCAGGAATGGAGGAAGGATGGAAATAAGGAAGACACTAGGTTGAAAGACAAAAAGGAGGAAGGAAATAACGAAGGAAGGGAGGGAGGAAGGGAGGAAAGACGGAAGCCAGGAATAGAGGAAGGATGGAGATAAGGAAGGCAATAGGTTGAAAGACAAAAAGGAGGAAGGAAATAACGAAGGAGGGGAGGGAGGAAAGAAGGAAGGCAGGAATGGAGGAAGGATGGAAACAAGGAAGGCACTAGGTTGAAAGACAAAAAGGAGGAAGGAAATAACGAAGGAGGGGAGGGAGTAAGGGAGGAAAGGAGGAGTGGAGGAAGGATGTAGGAGTTGGGTTGAAGGACACGGAAGGACACGGAAGGACAAACGAGAGGAAGGATAATGAAAGAGTGCCGTTAAATGGCAGCAAACAATAAAACTGCAAAACGTCGAAAAAAATGGAAGATACAAAAGAAAGTGTTCAGTGACAAGGTTGGAGTGAAAAAGTGCGGAAAAATATGACAAAAGTGAAGTGAAAAGGGAGGAGGAATGTGGATACGAAGAGGAGAGGAAATACGAGAGGAAAAGAATAAAGAGGGTGAACAAAAAACTAATAAGAAATGTGAGGAGGATGCATTTGACGATGGTGAAAGAAGGAGTAGAAGTTGGAGACATGGAAGCAGAAGAAGAGGAGGAGGAGGAGGAGGAGGAGGAGGAAGAATTAGAGGAAGAAGAAGAAGGTGAAGAGG
This sequence comes from Oratosquilla oratoria, assembly GCF_046742065.1. Taxonomy (NCBI): domain Eukaryota; kingdom Metazoa; phylum Arthropoda; class Malacostraca; order Stomatopoda; family Squillidae; genus Oratosquilla; species Oratosquilla oratoria. The sequence goes on along the minus strand of NC_134796.1, from coordinate 61,664,715 downwards.
AAGAAGATGATGGAGATGAAGAAGAAGAAAAACGAAGATCAAAATATAACAGACGGGGACAAGGAAGAATAGAAAAAATAAAAGATAAATAACTGAAAAATTACAATAAGAAAAGAAGAAAGAGATCTCTAGAAAGAAAATGTATGTAGGAGAGGCTGAAGAAGAATAAGATAAGAATAAGAAACAATAAGAAAACAACGAAAAGTAAGAAGGAATAGAAAGGAGAGAGAGGAGGATCGAGGACAGAAGAGGTAGAAGCGGGTAAGAAACAAAATTTCTTAAAGAACGAAGGGGTGGTGGAAGTGGAGGGACTTTCCAACGAAAATTGTTGATGGACTAAGGAAAGAGGTCATAAAGGCGAAGAAGAGGGTGCAGAGGAGAAGTAGAAGAAGAGAGGAAGGACAAAATTTTGTCAAGAACGAAGGTTTGGTGGAAGTAGAGGAATTTCTTCTTCACCCCTCCCCCCCCCAAAAAAAAAAAATGATGACGCAAGAAGACAGGAGGGGGACTAAGGAGGAAAAAGAAGAGGAGTGTGTTACACGGAGTTACATGGACAGATGAATAGCAACAGACTTATTGGTCTTTACATGGTTGTTTCGGTACTTAACCTAATGTAATACTTTTTTTTATTTTTATTGGAGTAAGTAATTTTAGTCGAAGATGTGTAACTAAGCAAATGTCGATATCTTTTTAATATCTCAACTGAATGGTAGACCATTCCTACAACGCAGAGCATAAGAAGACGAATCAAGTAAAGGACAAATTTTTCCTCTAGAATGAAAGATTGGTGGAAGTAGAGGGATTTCTTTGCGTCCCTCCTCCCCAAAAGATATGTTGATGCCAAAAAAAAAAAAAAAAAAAAAAAAAGGGGGGGGGCGACAGATTAAGGAGGAAAAAGAAGAGGAGGGAGGAGTGTGCAGAGCATAAGAAGTCGAGTCAACTAGAGGACAAAATTTTCTTCAAGAACGGAGGGTTGGTGAGAAAGTAGAGGGAGTTTAAAAAAAGTAAAAAAAAAAAAAAAAATAACAACAAACGACGAACTAAGAAAAAGAAGCTCAACTAAGGAGGAAAAGGGAGGGGATGGAGGAGTATGCAGAGCATAAGAAGTCGAATCAAGTAAGTGACAAAAATTTCTTCAAGAACGATGGGGCAGTGGAAGTGGAAGGAGCTAAAAAAAAGATAAACTAAGAAAAAGAGGCTTAACTAAGGAGGAAAAGGAAAAGGATGGAGGAGTGTGCAGAGCATAAGAAGTCGAAACAAGGAAAGGGCCAAAATTTCTTTAAGAACGAAGGGTTGGTAAATGTAGAGGGAGCCCCCCCCCTCCTCCCAAGGGGAAAAAATACACAGGAAGAAAGAACAGCCTAACTAAGGAGGAAAAAGAAGAGCAGGGAGGAGTGTGAAGAGGGGAAGAAGTCGAATCGAATAAAGGACCAAAATTTCTTAAAGAACGAAAGGTTGGTGGAAGTAGAATTATTTCCTTTTCCCACGTCCTCCCCCCCCCAAAAAAAAAAAATCATGACGCAAGAAGAAAAAGGAGTTCAACTGAGGAGCAAAAGGAAGAGGTGGGAGTAGTGTGCGGAGTATAAGAAGTCGAATTGAGTAAGAGAACAAAATTTCTTAAAGAACGGTGGGACGGTAGATCTTGAGGGAGTTCCCAAAGAAAATTGTTGACGGAGAAAGACCGCGGCAAAGGAAAAGGAAGACAGTGTACAGCACAAGAAGTAGAGGGCAAGAAAACAAATTTTCTTAAAGAACCATAGGATGGTGGATGAGGAGGAAATAAGAAATAATAAAGGAATCAAAAGGAAATAATAAATAAAAGAGAGGCACACCTAAAGAAGAATAGGAAGAGGATAGAGGAGTGTGAATAGCATAAGTCGAAGCGAATAAGGGAGTAAAATTTCTTAAAGAATTATGGAACGGTGGAACTAGAGAGAGTCAAGAAATCGACAAATTAAGAGAGAGAGAGAGAGAGAGGAGCCAAATTAAGAAGAAAAAGGAAGAGGAGTGTGTGGACCAAAAGAAGTAGAAGCGAATATGGGAACAAAATTTCTTAAAGAACTATGTGACCCTGGAACTGAAGGGAGTCAAGAAATCGACGTACTAAAAAAAAAAAAAAGAAGAAAAAAAAAAAGAGAGAGAGAGAAGAGGAACCCAACTAAGGAGAAAAAGGAAGGAGATGAAGGAGTGTGCAGACCATAAGAAGTCGAAGCGAATAAGGGAACAAAAATTCTTAAAGAACGATGGGTCGGTGGAACTGGAGGGAGTTCCCAAAGAAAATTGCCGACGAACTAAGAAAAGGGGGTGGGGGGGGGACACCAGTCAAGGTGCGAAGTCCAATGAGAAAGGCGACCGGAAAATTAAGGAAGACTCTGGGAATGAAGGAGGAGGGGGAAGAGAAAGAGGAGAAGCAGGTGGAAGAGGAAGAGGAGGAGGACTGTAGGATGAATCTCCCCACCATCGAGGGGCCACATGGAACAAAGAAATCACCTGACGACAATCGTGTTAAAGGAAAATTGCCAAACAGTATGGAAAGAATTAAGATATATGATAACCTCTTCATTACCAGAAGGGTGACATAGATAATAAAATCGCCTGGCGGCAAGCTGAAGAAAAAGAAGAGTGCCACTCTGTATGGAAGGAGTTAATAGAACTAGACTATGATAGCCTTTGAGGTGCTTCAGATGGCCATGGTAGGGCAAGGCTCTGTCAGTTGTAGCGAACCTTTTTTTTTTTTTTTTTTTTTTTAAGGCCGACATTGGGTCGTCTCCCTGCCTGGCCAGGACAAGTAGAATAAAAAGGAGAGGTGGAGATCGGGGTGTCTATTCTATTCGCCGACAAACAATTTCATTTACTGAAGGAAAACGCCAACTCATCGAAAGGATAAATCCATCAATCAATCAGCCATTTCGAGTCCACTTGTGAACAAAGGTTTCTCCCTTCCCGTTCCGTGACGCGCACGACTGAGCCAATTTCTGCCACGTCACTCCTGCAAACTTCTATATCTCGTCCACCCACCTTGTCTGATTTATATAGAACAGCGGCCGGTAATCTGCGGCTCTTTCAGGTCATTTGTGTGGCTTCAGAAGCCTCTTACAAAATAATATATATATTCGATTTCGAAAAGATCTGTAGCCATCAATCATCATGACCTGCAGAAATGTCTTTCCTAATCTACTCATGTTTTTGTATTGCGGCTCCGAGAGGACGACATTTTTATTAAATTTTATGAAAAAGGGGTCTTCTAGATGTAACGGTTGTCGACCATTGGTATAAAGGAACGAAACTGAAACATAGTCAAGGGGAGAATGGGATTACAAAGGATTACAAAGGGTGAGCATGCCGACAGATATTTTGGTCCATAACTAGGTCTGATGCGGAAAAAAAATAAATTAAATAAATTAATAGATAATGATAAATAATAAATAAACAGATAAATAATAAATAATGGTAAATCAACAGATAGGTAATAATTTATAATTAATAAATAATAGATGATGAAGAGAAACAGATAAAATATAATAAATGATAATGAATTGATAAGATTAGTAGAGATAGGGAGATTTTTAACGATTCCGATACGAGTCCCGATACTGCTGTAAACTTCCGATTACGATACGAAGCCGATACCGATACCTGAAATGATTGTGATTCATGATTATTTCAAGGCCCTGGTTTAGGAAACAAATACTTTATGAGCCAAAGTACATTTATTAACCATTTATCGGAATCGGAGGTTTAAAGTGGTATCGGGACTCGCATCGGAATCTTTAAAATTTTTGGTATCGTTCCATCTTAAGGAAAAAGACCATAAAGAAAATTTAGGTCGTAGAGTTTGGTAAAGATTTGAAGAATGAGGAATAGGAGGACGAGAAACTCGTAAAAAATTATTGTAAGAAATGAGAAAATAATGCTGAGAGAAGAAAGTCTTGGGAGTTATATGGACCGGAGGGAAAGAGAAGACCAAAAAAAAAAAAAAAAAAATCAGGTTCGAAGAAAAAGCAAAGAGGACATGAAGAAGGGAAACATATTAACGCAAAGGAAAGGAAAAAAAAGAACATCGGATAAAAAAAGATACTAATAAACCGGGAATTTGGAGGAAAAAACGACGTGACGAAAAAAGAAAAGAAGAAGAAAAAACAAAAGACGATGACAGTAAGCTGAGGAGGGATAGGGAGGGAGGGAGGGGAGGATTAGAGTGAAATTTCAAAAATAAAAATCAGAACTGTTATTTGGAAAAGCAATCATAAGATATACCTTGAGTGGTTTCATAATATCATAAGAAAAGATTTACTGTGAAAATAAATATTATATAGATTCGGAAGAATTAAGGAAGAAAAACAAAAACAAAAGATATAAATGATGAGGGAGAAAGTAATGGAGATGTTATTAAGAAAATAAGTTAAACGAAGGAGAAGACTTCTTTAAGAAAATTGGCAAAAGAAGAAGAATAAATAAAAGGAAAGAAAGAATGAAAAACATTAGATTGTGATGAGATTAGCAAAAAGTCACATTAAGTGTTTCTTGGTGATGATGACGAGGATGATGATGATGATAATGGTCATGATTATGATGAAAGAATGAAAAACATTGAATTGTGATGAGATTGGCAAAAAGTCACATTAAGAGTTTCTTGATGATGATGACGTTGATAATGATGATGACAATGATGATGATGATAATGATGATGATTATTGTGGTGTTGGTAATGATGGCAACGATGACGATGATGATTATGCTCCATAAAAGAGAAGGCGCAGACTCGACAGAAACTTTTGAAAGATGGTTTGCGATTATAAAAGAAAATTAATAGAAACGTTTTAAAAAAGGAAAGGTTAAAGAAACTAAGAAAAGACATAAGAGTAATCAGGAAAAGAGGCGAAATGAATAAAGATTGAAGAGATGACTGTGAGGAAAGTGGGTTAGGTTATCAAATCTTATATTTCTTATGTTTGTCTGTTGAGACGTAACCACACACACACACACACACACACACACACACACACACACACACACACACACACACACACATACACACACACACACACACACACACACACATATATATATATATATATATATATATGCACAAATGAAAAAAATTCAAATTTCAAACAATGAATCTACCATGTTAACGATGTTCAAAAGCAATTTCTCCAAAGATATATATTTCCACTCTTCATTTTCAAAAAGACATCAGGAATAATATGTGGAACAGTAATAATAAAATGTCAAATATTGTGCCATTATACTGACGCAATAACCACGATCATATGTAAACACGGGACCAATCACCTCTTCGGAAACGCGAGAATCAGCCAATCAGAGAGCTCGATACTGAGCACCTCGGCAAACGAGTCGACTTAGACTCCAATTCTTGGAGTCAGGGTGGCCAGATTTAGCATAATTATGCTAAATGTAGCATATTTCCCCATAGAAATAATATCGTATTATTAATAAATATATAAGAATAACCGACCGTATTAAGAGGAACAAAATATTTAGCATAATTATGCTAAATTTTGTATACTATCCCACAGAAAAAACCTAACAGAATATTTAGCATAACCTAAATTTAGCACAGTTCCCCATAGAAATAATACTATGTTAATACAAAAATATATATGAAAAAATCGAACAAAATATTTTGTATGATTATGCTAAATTAGCATAGTTTCAGAGATTTAGTCTAGGATGAGAAATAGGAAAGACAAGAGAGTAAATGGGATGTGCGGTTGAAAGAGAAAATGGGAGAGAGAAAATTGGAAGTAATAAAGAATACGTGGTTGAAAGGGAAAATAGGGGAGACCAAATGAGAAATAATGCCATGCAATTGAAAGAGAAAATGGAAATTGAATAGGACTGTCACCTTGAGAGAGAAAATGGGAAGTGAGTTGGGCCGTGAGGTCGAAAGAGAAAATGGGGAATAAATAGTGACACGGTCGAAAGAGGAAATAGGAGAAAATAGGAAGTTAATAGGATCGTAAATTCGGAAGAGAAAATGGGGGGAATAAACAGGAAAGCTGTCGAAAGAGGAAATAGGAGAGAGTAAAATAGGAAGCGAATAGGGTCGCGCGGTTGAAAGAGAAAATGGGAGGGAGAAAATGAAAGACTAAAGGAAGTCAGAAAGGCGTAAGAGATAAAGGAGAGATGCAGGATGGAGTGTGAAGAGAAAGAGAGGATCAAAGTCATGAAGGGACGAGAGAGAAATATGGAGACAAGAAAGTTAAAGTTAATGGAGGTCTGTGGAGGGGAAGGAGGAGGAAGAGGAAGAGGATAAAGAAGAGTAAAGGTGGTGATGGTAATGGTGGTGATAGTGTAAGTAGGGGATATTTTGCTGTTGATAGTGGAGATGATGTTGGTGAAGATAATGATGGTGGTGGTGATGATGATGATGATGGTGATGATTATGATGATGGTGATCGTGATGGTGATGATGATTATGATGGTGGTGGTGGTGATAGTGGAAGTAAGGGATACTTTGTTATTGATGATGACGAAGATAATGATGGTGATGGTGGATATGAAGATGATGGTGATGATGATTGTTGTGATAATCGTGATGGTAATGATAATTATGATGGCAACGACGATGATGATAATTGATAATGCTTATGATGACGACGACATCGATGATGATGACGACACTGATAATGATTATGTTAATAGTGATGATAATAAGGTTCTGGAAGTCTCTGGAATCTGGAAGAAGAAAGAGGAAAGATAATCTACAAGAATAGAGCAGCCGAGAGACAATCCAGATATGAATCTGATCAAACGCGTCTGTTAAATCCAAGAAGAGCATTCCAGGACGCTGGGGGGAGGGGGGAGGGGATAGGGGGTTAGGAGGAGAGGTGGGGGGTTAGGGGGGAGGGGGCAGATTGAAAGGAACCTCGGAAGAACCTTGTCTGGGTAAAGAGGAGAAGAGAGCAGAGGAGATGAAAAATATGGTGGCAAAGTTGAGACACATGTCTGCGTACAAGACACCAGAAGTGAAGAAGAAGAAGAAGGATATGAGAAGGAAAGACTAGAAGAAGAGGAGGAGAAGAAGAAGGATATGGAAAGGAAGGACAAGAAGAGGAGAAGGAGGAGGAGAAGAAGGATATGAAAAGGAAGGACAAAAAGAGGAGGAGGAGGAGGAGAAGAAGAATATGAAAAGGAAGAACAAGAAAAGGAGGGGGAGGAGAAGAAGGATATAAAAAGGAAGGACAAGAAGAGGAGAAGGAGGAGGAGAAGAAGGATATGAAAAGGAAGGACAAGAAGAAGAGGAGGAGGAGGAGGAGAAGAAGGATATGAAAAGGAAGGACAAGAAGAGGAGAAGAAGAAGAAGAAGAAGGATATGAAAAGGAAGGACAAGAAGAGGAGAAGGAGGAGAAGAAGAAGGATATGAAAAGAAAGGACAAGAAGAGGAGAAGGAGGAGGAAAAGAAGGCTATGAAAAGGAAGTACATGAAGAGGAGGAGAAGAAGAAGGATATGAAAAGGAAGGACAAGAAGAGGAGGAGGAGGAGAAGAAGAAGGATATGAAAAGGAAGGACGAGAAGAGGAGGAGGAGGAGAAGAAGAGGTACATGAAAAGGAAGGACAAGAAGGAGAAGAAGAAAAAGACGAAGAAGAAGAAGAGAAGAAAAAGAAGAAGAAGAAGGAGAAGAAAAAGAAGAGGAAGAACGAGAAGAAGAAAAAGAAGATGAAGAAGAAATGAAAAATAAAAAAGAAGAAGTAAAAAAAAGAAGAAAAAGGAGAAGACAAAGAAGAAGGAAAAAAAACAGAAGAGAAAAAAAAAGAAGGTAAGACAAAGCAAGAAAAAAAGAAGCAGCAGCAGAAGAAGAAGAAGAAGAAGAAGAAGAAGAAGAAGAAGAAGAACGAGGAGGAGGAGGGCAGGACCGTGTTCAAACAGGCAATCGGTTGAGGTGCGACATGGCGGTTGCCGGAGACGAAAGCCGCTGCGCAAGAGCAAATCGTCTTCTTTGTCGTTCACGCTTGGTTCTCCTCAAGGTAGCTTATTGAATCGACAACATCGAAGCCAAGGATGAAGTAGAACGAGGCAGCTGGGGGGGGGGAGGGAAGGAGGAGGAGGAGGGGAAGGCTAGGAACTAAGAGGCAGTTAGAGGAGAACAAGAAGAAAAGAGGCGTCTCTCTTGGAGGGAGAGGAAGGATGGAGGGGAGGAGGTAAGAGGCAGAAGAAGGATGAGGCAGTAAGAGGAGAACAAGAAGAAAAGAGGCGTCTCGCTTGGAGGGAGAGGAAGGATGGAAGGGAGGAGGTAAGAGGCAGAAGAAAGATGAGGTAGTAAGAGAACAAGAAGAAAAGAGGCGTCTCGCTTGGAGGGAGAGGAAGGATGGAGGGGAGGAGGTAAGAGGCAGAAGAAGGGTGAGGCAGTAAGAGGAGAACAAGAAGAAAAGAGGCGTCTCTCTTGGAGGGAGAGGAAGGATGGAGGGGAGGAGGTAAGAGGTAGAAGAAGGATGAGGCAGTAAGAGGAAAGCAAGAAGAAGAGAGGCGTCTCGCTTGGAGGGAGGAGAAAGGAAACAGATGAAGAGCCGAGGAGGTAGTGATGTGTGCTTGAGGAGGAGAACGTGAGGGCACGTCATGAGCAGGTAAAAAGGTGGTTTTCGTGGTTAAGCAAGTGGAAGAGGAGGAGGAGGTAGGAGGAAGAGGTAGGAGGAGGCAGAGTGACCGGGGGTGGGGGGAGGGGGGAGGGGGGGAGGCTGAGTCTGGATTTGAAGCTGTCCAGGGCCAGATTTGTTTTCAGGATTTGTGTCATCCACGCTTCGCCTTTAGGATTCTCTCACCTCCTCCTCCTCCTGCTCTTTTTCCTCCTCCTCCTCCTCCTCCTCCTCCCCTCCTCCTCCTTCTCCTCCTCCTCCTTCTCCCCCTTCTCCTCCTCCTGCTCCTCCTTCTCCTCCTCCTGCTCCTTCTTCTCCTCCTTCTTCTCCTCCTTCTTCTCCTCTTCCTCCTTCTTTTTCTCTTTTTCCTAATCTTACTCTTCCCTCTCCTCCTCCTCATCCTTCACCTTCTCTTCCTTGTCCTCTTCTTCCTCTTCCTCCTCCTCTTCCTCCTCTTCCTCTTCCTCCATCTTTTTCTCTTTCTCCTAATCCTACTCTTCCCACACCTCCTCCTTCTTCTCCTTCACCTTCTCTTCCTTGTCCTCTTCTTCGTCCTCCTCCTCCTCCTTCGCTTTTTCTTTCTCCTAATCCTACTCTTTCCATTCCTCCTCCTTCTTCTCCTCTTCCTTGTCCTCTTCTTCCTTCTTCTCCTCCTCCTCCTCCTCTTCTTCTTCCTCTTCCTCCTCCTCTTTCTCTGTCTCCTGATCCTACTCTTCCCACTCCTCCTCTATCTCCTTTTTTTCCTTGTCATCTTCTTCCTCTTCCTCCTCCTTTTTTCTCATCTTCCTCTTCTTTCTCCTCCTCCTCGTCCTCCTCCTCCTTCTCTTTCTCCTAATCCTACTCTTCCCACTCCTCCCCTTCTCTTCCTTCACCTTCTCTTCCTTGTCCTCTTCTTCCTCTTCCTCCTCCTACTCCTCCTTCTCTTTCTCTTTCTCCTAATCCTTCTCTTCCCACTCCTCCTTCTCCTCCTTCATCTTCTCTTCCTTGTCCTCTTCTTCCTCTTCTTCTTCCTCTTTCTCCTTCTCCTCCTCTTCCTCCTCCTTTTTTTTTCTTTCTCCTAATCCTATTCTTCCCGCTCCTCCTCCTTCTCCTCCTTCACCTTTTCGTCCTTGTCCTCTTCTTCCTCTTCCTCCTCCTTGTTTCTCGTCTGCCTCTTCTTTCTCCTACTCCTCCTTTTCCTCCTCCGACTCTCCTCCTTTTTTTTTCTTCTTTTCTTCCTCATCCTTGTCCTCCTTCTCCTTCTACTCGTAGTCCTGCATCCTACTCTTGCAGCTCTTCCTGATTCTCCTCCTCCTCCTCCTCCTCCTCCTCCTCCTCTGTCACTTTTTGCTCCCAATCCTAATATTCACACTGCTTCTCCTTCCCCTCCTCCTTCTCCTCCTTCTCCTTCTCTTCCTCTTCCTCCTCCCTCCTCTTCTTCTTCCTCCCTCCTCTTCTTCCTCCTCCCTCCTCTTCCTCCTCCTCCCTCCTCTTCCTCCTCCTCCTCCTCTTCCTCTTCTTCATCTTCCTCCTTTTCCTGCTCTTCCTCCTCACCTTATTCTGTCTACAGCTCCTCTTCCCTTCTCCTCCTTCTCCTCCTCCTCCTCCTCCTCTTCTTCTTTCTTGTCTTCCTTTTCTTCCTCACCTCTTCCTGCTCTTTCTCCTCATATTATTCTCTCTACAGCTCCTCTTCCCTCCTCCTCCTCCTCTTCCTCCTCCTCCTCCTCCTCCTCCTCCTCTTCTCTCATTCTGGCAACACCATGTCGAACCTCCATCTTCACCTTCTTCGCCTTTTTCTTCTTCCTCGTCTTCTTTACCTTCCTGTCACACTTCTTTATCAATGCCTTACACCTTACTGCCTTATTCCTTACTTACCTTCCAGCTCCTTCGCCTTCCTCGCTCCTTGTGAGAGGAGCTTCGCTTCCTTCGTGGCGTTCTTTCTCCTCGTCCTCCTCCTCGTCCTTCTTCTTGTCCTCCTTGACTTCCTCCTCCTTTTCCTTCGTCCCTTCCTTCCTCTCCCTTCCCCCCTCATCCTCTTCCACCTCCTCTTCGTCCTTAACCTCCTCCTCCTCCTCCTCCTTTTCGTCCTCCTCTTCGCCTTCTTCCTCCTCTCCTTTCCCCCTCCTCCTTCTCCTCTTCGTCCTCCTCCTCCTCCTCTACTTCGTCCTCCTCTTCCTCGTCCTCCTTCGTGACCTCCTCCTCATCCTCCTTTTCGTCGTCCTCCTCTCCCTTCCACATCCTCCTCCTCTTCGTCCTCCCCCTCCTCTCACTTCTTCCTCCTCCTCTTCCTTTACCTCTTCGTCCTCCTCCACCTCCTACTCCTTCGCCTTCCTCAAGTTCTTCTTCATTTCGAAATCTTTTATCAGCGTCTTCATCTTTCCCGGGAGAACATCTTGGGGCCTTCTTCGGCGGCGCCTTCTTCAGGAACGAACAAACTACCTTCCTTCTTCCTCGTCCTCCTTCTTCATCCTCCTCCTCGTCTTCCTCCTCTTCTTCCCCCTCTTCGTCCTCCTGCTCCTCCTCCTCCTCCTCCTGCTCCTCCTCTTCGTCCTCCTCCTCCTCCTCCTCTTCGTCCTCCTCCTCCTCCTCCTCCTCCTCCTCTTCGTCCTCCTCCTCCTCCTCCTGCTCCTTCTTCTCCTTCTCTTCCTTCTCTTCCACTTCTTCATCCTTCGCCTTCTTCGGCGGAGCCTTCGCCGGGCCCTTCTTCAAGAACGAGCAAAGTAACTTCCTCTTCCTCCACCTTCTTCGCCTTCTTCAGGTTCTTCGACTTCGCCTTGTCATAATCCTCCTCCTCCTCCTCCTTCTCCTTCTTCGCCTTCTTCAGGTTCCTCGACTTTGCCTTCTCCTCCTCTTCTTCCTCCATCCCTCCTACTCGTCCTCGTCCTCCCCCTCTTATCTCTCTTCCTCCTCCTCTTCCTCCTCCCTCTTCCTCCTCTCCTCCTCATCCTGCTCCTCCCCTTCTCCTCCTCCTCCTTCTCTTCCTCCTGCTGCTCCTCCTCTTCCTCCTGCTCCTCCTCCTCTTCTTCCTCCGCTTCCTCTTCCTCATCCTCATCCCCCCCTCTTCCTCGTTCTTCTCCACTATCTTCTCCTCCTCCACCTTCTCCTTCTTCGCCTTCCTCAGGTTCCTCGACCTTACCTCCTCCTCTTCCTACTCCTCCTCCTCCTCCTCCTCCTCCCCACTTCTTACCCTTCTACAGGTTCCTCGAATTCGACTCCTCCTCTTCTTCCTCCGGCCCCTCCTCCTCGTCCTCCTCCACCCCATCTTCCTCCTCGTCTTCCTCCTCCTCCCCCCTTCTTCGCCTTCTTCAGGTTCTTCGAGTTCGCCTCCGCGCCATTTCCCCGGACAGCACTTCGTCGTCGTTTTTCCATCGAAGTCGTCTTCGCCTCCTCCTTCTCCTCCTCCTCCTCCTCCTCCTCCTCCTCCTCCTCCTCCTCCTCCTTTCAGGTCGCCTTTGCTCCTGGCTTTCATATAACTCTTCGTGTCCTCCTCCTCCTCTTCTTCTTCCTCATCCTCCTCTTGTCTTCCTCCACTTCCTCTTCTTCTTCCTCTTCTTCCTCTTCATCATCTTCCTCCTCGTCCTCCTCTTCCTCCTCCTCATCTTCTGCTTCTTCCTCCTCCTCTTCTACTTCCTCCTCCTCCTCCTCCTCCCCTCGTCCTTCTCCTCCCCTTCTCCTTCTCCTTCTCCTTCTCCTCCTCCTCCTCCTTCTCTTGCTGCTGCTTTTTCCCGTTTCGAAATACATGTCATCCCTGAAGGACCAGTGGGTCATTTTTTGGGTCGAAATTTTGAGATTTTGTTTTGACGAAAACGAGACAATTTTAGTCGACAAAAAGGAACTTCTGGACCGAAAACAGTTTTTTGGAAAAGTCCATTCCGTCGAGAATCTTTCGATGGCACTTTTTCAAAATTCTGTTATAGGTTTATGTTAAAAAAAAAAAAAATGCCCTTCAGGATGACGCAAGGCGATTTTATTCAGATTAAACTGAATAAATTGTTTTAGATATTATAAAATGAATATATGAATAAAGAAATAAACAAACATGATAAATAAATACGTGAATAAATAAATAGTAAATAAATCAAGAATAATAATAAAGCTTAAATGTGTACTGAAGGATTCATCTCTGTGTACAAACTCGTACATTGTATGTCCAGCTCTGCAGGACCCCAAACTATCCTTTGGACGACGATACAGCCCGACTTTTAGGGATTCTTATGAACGTGTGTGGACGATTTGTTGACCAAACGCTTGAATATGTATGTGTAGGTACACACACACGTATACACACATACGTACATACATACATACATACATACATAAACACACACGTACATACATAAACACACACGTACATACACACACACACACACACACACACACACACACACACACACACACACACACACACACACACACACACACACATATATATAAACAACAAAAACAGCAACAAGTCTGAGAGAGAGAGGCAAGGATCTTTCTCTTTTTACTTTTTTTCCCTCTCTTTTCTTTTCTTTTTTTCCGAAGATTCTCGACATCTTCGACTTTCCACACATAAATATTTGTTGGTCCTCCGGATATCTCGAGTTCCCGTGTCATTGTCCCTCCTCCTCTCTTCCTCCTCCTCCTCCTCTTCTCTTTCTCTTACTCCTCTCTTCCTCCTCGATCCCCTCCTCTCTTCCTTCTCCTCGATCTCCATCTCCTTTCTTCTTCCTCCTCTTCCTCGTCCTCCTCTCTTACTCCTCGATCTCCTCCTCCTCGAACTTCTCCTCCTCCTCTTCGATCTCCTCCTACTCCTCTCTTCCTCCTCCTTTTCGATCTCCTCCTCTTCTTACTTCTATTATTCTCTGCGATAAAAGATCTGATAGGATAGTGGTAGCAGTAGTGTTAGTTCTTCTTTCGCCTAACTGCCCTGTTTCTTCACTGTATATTAGTGCAGTTAACACAAACAGGCTCGTTAGGGCCAGTCCTCCTGCTGTTGTTTGTTCTTCCTTTGTGTTTCCTCAAACTCTCTTCCTCCTCCTCGATCTTCTCCACTTTCTCCCCCTCGATCTCCTCCTCCACCTCCTCCTCATTCTTTCTTCCTCCTCCTCATTCTTCTTCTCTCTTCCACATCCTCCTCCTCGACCAATTCTCCTCCTCCTCCTTCTCCTCCTCTCTTCCTCCTCATTCTTCTCTCTTCCACATCCTCCTCCTCGATCTCCTCTTCCTCCTTCACCTCCTCGTCCTCCTCCTGGATCTCGTCCTTCTCCTCTCTTCCTCCTCCTCCATCTTCCTTCTCCTCCTCAATCTCCTCTTCTTCCTCCTCGATCTACTCCACAACCTCCTCCTCCTCCTGTCTGCTTCTTCCTCCTTCTCCTCCTCCTCCTCTCTTCCTCCTCCTCCTCTCTTCCTCCTCTTCCTCGATTTCCTCCTCTTCCTCCACCTCAGTCTTCTCCTCTTCCTCCTCGATCTCCTTTCTTCCTCGAACTCCTCGATCTCCTCCTCTTACTCCTCCTCAATCTCCTCCTCCACGAGCTCCTCCTCCTCTCTTCCTCCTCCTCCTCTCTTCCTCTTGATGCTGCTCCTCGCGCTGTTACTGCTCATACTTTTCTTCCTGTTTCTCCTCCTCCTCGTCTTCCTCTTCATTCTCTTCCCCTTCCTCCTCATGTTTGTACCCTTTTCCTCCTCTTCCTCCTCCTTCTGCTGCTCCTTCTCGTACCGTTTTCGTCCTCCTCCTGCTGCTCCTCTTCCTCTTCCTTTACTTTTTATTTTCTTTATTTCCTCCTCCTCTTCTTTCCCCTCTTCCTCATCCCCTTCCTCATCCCTTTTATCCTGCTTTTCCTCCTCTTCCTCTTCCTCTTCCTCCTTCTCTTCCTCCTCCTTTTCATCGAACCCTTTTCTTCCCCCTTCTATCTTTTTTTTTCCTCCTCCTATTCTTCCTCCTCTCCCTTCTACTCTTCCTTCTCGTCTTCCTCCTCCTCCTCCTCCTCCTCCTCTTCGTTCTTCCTTACGACCATCGCGTGCCAGTTCTTTCCTTCCATTGTGTTCCTCTTCTTCTTTTGCAGTTTAGCCTCCGTTTATTATTCCTCCTGTTGTCTAACTTTCTTTTATTATCCATTTTCCTTCTTTTTACCACTTTTTCCCTTTCTCCTTCACATTTGTTGTCTTTCCCTATTCCTTGTTTTTCATTTCATTTTTATTTATTTTAATTTTGTTTTGTTTCATTTTAATTTTATTTATTTATATATTTTTTTCTCTCCACTTCTCTCTTTACCTCTCTTATTCTCTTTTCTACTTCTTCCATTCACATGTCTTTCCTCTCTTGTTTGTCCTCTTCTTCCTCTCTCTCTCCTTTCTACTTCCCTTCACTCCATCCTCGTTTATTCGTCTTCTTCCTTAAGATTTCCTATTCGTCTTTATTGCCTTCGCACTTCATTGCCAGTCTTCTCTTCCAACCTATTTTGGAAGTTTGCAGGAGTGACGTGGCAGAAGTTTGCGCTGTTATGCGAGTCGTGGAATGGTATGAGAGAGGCCTTTGTTCAACAATGGACTTGAAATGGCTGATGAAATATGTATATATATATCTATATATACATATATATATATATATATATATATATATATATATATATATATATACATTACATATATATATATATATATATATGTATGTGTGTGTGTGTGCGTGTATGTATGTATGTATGTATGTATGAGGACGTGGGTAGTGGAAGAGTCGGCGGAGATGCGCTCGTACACTTTACTGTTTTTAACGTTTCGACCAATGAGATCATCTTCAGAAAGCTAACATACCCGGATCGACAGTTTCATTAAAGAGCTCTGACTACGGGATTCGAAACCTAGGCCGTGTGACATTAGACCAACACGGGCCGAGAACGTTACCAACTGTACCAAGGGGGAATGTACAAAAGAGGCCATTTGTCCCCATTGTCTCGTTCTGTATTCCTTGAGTCCCGATATCCCATTTTCTGGGGTTCTTTTACAGGTACTCGTAGTTAGAATAGTTGTGTTCATTACGGTAATATTCTATTCGTACACAATCCAGTAGTGGTTTTCTTTCATATTCGTGTGTAATCAAATAGTAGTTTTTCTACATATATATTTGTATATTATAGAAAATCCTTACATATTTTTTCTTATGAGTATTTTTCCTTATATATATATATATATATATATATATATATATATATATATGTAATATATATATATTTATATATATATATATGTAATATATATATATATATATATATATATATATATATATATATATATATATATATATATATAGCATATCCTCTAAAGATATTTATATATTTTCATTAGTTTTTTAATCTTATGTAACGATTTTTTCTTTACTGTGTTCCATTTTCAATGTTTTTCCTTTTTGTCTTGCCTCGCCTTTTTTCCCTCTCTTCTTCCTCCCCTTGTCCTTATTCTTCCTCTTCCTCTTCATGTTCCTGTTTCTCCTCTTCTTCCTGCTACTCTACTTCTTCTTTCTCCTGCTCCTCTTCCTCTTTGCTTTCCTCTCCCTCCTCCTCTTCCTCTCGCTCTTCATTTTTCTTTTCCTCTTCTTCCTTCCCCTGCCCCTCCTGTTCCTTCTCCCCCTCTCCTATTCTTCATTTTCCTCTTCTTGCTCCTCTTCTTCTTCCTCTTTCTCTAGCTCCTGTTCTTCCTCCTCCTCCCCCTGCTCCTTGTCTTCTTTCTCTCTCTTCAGCTCTTCTTATTTTTCCTTTTGTTCCAACTCTTTCTCTTCCTCCTCTTTTTCTTCTTATCCCTGTTCCTGCTTCTCTTCTGCTTCTTCTTCCACCATCTTCTCCTTTTCCTCTTGCTCCTGATTTTCCCCCTTCTCCTCTTCTTCTTCCAGTTCCTACTCCTCTTCTAACTCTTTCTCCAGCTTCTCTTCTTCCTCCTCCTCTCTTTTTATTCCTCTTCTTGCTCCTCTTCTTCTTCATTCAGCTTCTCTTCTTCCTCTTCCTCTTCCTCTTCATCATCCTGTTCCTGCTCCTCTTCTTCCTCTTCTTCCAGTCTCTCTTCTTCCTCTCCCTCCTGCTCCTCCTCCTCCTCCTCCTCCTCTTCTTCCTTATCCTCTTTTTTTCTTTTCTCTCTTCATTTTTTCTTCCTTCCAGACCTGTCAATCTCTTCCGATTTCATTTCTCCGTTTTCTTTGTCTCCTCCTCTTCCTCCTCCTCCTTCTCCTCTGGATGTAGGTTTCCTCAGACATGTCTCTGCAATCCAGACGTTGATCCTTCATCCGTTCATCCATCCTTCTTCCTCCGTCTTCCTCTTCGCCTCCCTCTCTCTCTCTCTCTCTCTCTCTCTCTCTCTCTCTCTCTCTCTCTCTCTTTCTCTCTATCTAAGATTCTTCTTTCCTCTTTTTTGACACTCCATTCTCTCTCTCTTTCTCTCTCTCTCTCTCTCCTACTCTTCTTTCTTCTCTCTTCGAATCTCTTTCCTTTCCCCTTTCTCCATTTCATTTGAATTTTTTTTTCTCTTTTTTTCTTCATTTACCTTTTTTCTCTGCCTTACTTCCTTTCTTCTGTCTTCTCTACTTCTTCATTCCTCCTCCTCCTCCTCCTCCTCTTCTCCCTCCCCTCCCTCTCATTCTCTTCTTCTTATCCTCAATCTCCTCCCTCTACCCCCTCCCCCTCCCCCTGTCCCCTCTTCCCGCTCTCTCCCCTCCTCCTCCTCTTCCTCCTCCTCCTCCTCCTCCCCCTCCCCCTCTCTATTCCATCTCCTCCTCCTTCCTCGCCCCTCCTCTCTTCCTTTTCTTTTTCCTCCTCTTCTTCCCTATCCTTCTTCCTCCTCCTCCCCCTCTCCCTCTCTCCCCCATCTCTACCCCTCCTCCTCTTCTCCCTCTCCCTGTCCCTCCTCCCTCTCCGTCTTTCCCCTTTTTCTACCTCTCCTCCTCCTCCTCCTCCTCCTCCTTCTCCTCCTCCTCCCTTCTTCCTTTTCGCCCTCCCTCTTCCTCTTCCCCCCCTCCCCATCCTCCACTTCCCACAACTGAGGAAGAAGATATTCTTGGACAGTCGAGTCCCATAGAAGATCAAGTAGTCTAACCTCTTCTTCGGCTAAATATCTCTCCTCTTCCTCCTCCTCCTCCTCTTCCTCTTCCTCCTCCTCCTTCTCCTCTTTCTTGTCTTCCTCATTGTATTCCTCCTCATCCTCTTCCTCATCTTTCTCCTCTCCACTTCCCTCGTCGTCTTTCTCCTTGTTTTCCTCCACCTCCTCCTCCAAGTCTTCCTCCTCCTCCTCCTCGTCTTAACTCCTCAATCCTTCTCTTCTTACTCATCATAATCTTCTTTACTTTTCTTTATCAGTTGTTTCTGTCTTTGCAAACCCCCACCCCCACCCCGACCCCAGCTTTTCTTCGTGTGATTAACTGACCCATTTTTATTTTTATTTTTATCTTATTGATTTGTGCGTATTTATTTTTAAATTTCAAATTCCCCCTTTTTATCGGTTTGTTATTATTTATATTTCATATCGATCACGCTTCTCACTATATTCCCCTTTCTTGTGATAAATTACTTGCCTCATCTTTTTTTTTTTTTTTTTTTTTTTTTTATCTTTTTCTTCATCTTCTCAGAACCTTCCACTGGTTCGAAGAGATTTCCTTTCTAAGAAAATTTGCTGACGAAAGCCAATATATATATATATATATATATATATATATATATATACATAATGTATATATATTTAGGAATCTCTCCTCCCCCCTCAAGAAACAAAGCAAAACAGTGAAAGCACTTGTCAGGAAAAAAACTAATGATAATAATTATAATAATGATGATAATAATAATGATAATGATGATGACGATGATAATAATAATATTGATAATAGTATTATTAACAAAGATTAACCTCACCAATTTTCTACGGGAAGGACACATAGAGCTGAATAAGATATTCTGGCGGCATCCAGGATATAGGAAAATACATACATACATACGCACATACATACACACATACATACATACATACATACAAACATACATGTATACATACATACATATATACATTCATACATAAACCAAAGATATCTTTCCCCCTAATAGATGTGATGGTCACCCACACTTCACCCATCCAACTCCCATTTGTTGCCCCTTTCATCTTAGCGCCTTATAGATATAGGGCCATCCCCGTCTCCCGCCGACTGCCTGGGTCAGAAGCAATACGGTAAAACACAGCACCTCCACAGCAGGACCTGACACCCGAAGCTGGCTTACCCCCCCCCTTCAAGTTCCTGTTGGATCATCGTCTCCTAAAGGTCCGCACAAAGGAGATTGGAGAGATCAGTGGTGGAGGATTATGCTGAAAAATAGGAAGAGAGCAAGTTGGGTTAGAGAACACAATGAAGACCAGACAGAAGGTGGAGAACATTTATAGAGAAGTTTGCAGGAGTGACGTGGCAGAGGTTGGCTCAGTCGTGCGAGAGTATGGACTAGTATGAGAGAGGTCTTTGTTCAGTAATGGACTCGAAATGGCTGATTGATTGATTGATTGAATCCTATAGTTTCATGATCCAATGTGTACCAAGGCCTCCGGTTACAGAATATCCGGGGACAATATTTCCGGGGCCCTGACCATCGGAGTCTTCTTTTCCTTCCTCGTCCGCTCGCAATATCTTTATCTTCGCCTTATGCTCCATTTCTCTGTCGTTCCGTTCACATCGGCCTCCTCTTCGGCAGACCCTTCCCTCGCTATCGTGGCAAGACACAAAGCGCCTTCCTTGGCTCTCTTGTCCAGAAAGTGGAGTTCGAAGGAAAATGAACCTTCTTCGGCACACTCTTCCCTCGCTATCATGGCAACACCCCAAGCGCCTTCCTTAGCTCTCTTGGCCTTCGATGTGGAGTCCGACGGGAAAAGAACATCTTCGGTGGTTCCTCCTGGTGGTCTGTCTTCGTGACCGAGAGGATATTTGGGTTCCTCTGAGTGTCTGACCGTTGGGATAGTATCCTGCCGAGAACGGATTCGTAGAGGGAATAAAGAAGAAGTTTAAGGAGACTTGTAGGACGGAGGGGTCTTGTTGACACGGGGCTTGTCTAGTAGACGCTAGTGGTAGCTGCAATTCAACTTACCTAACGGCAAGTAAGTGGTGACTCTTAAGATGTTTTTAAGGCAAGTTTTCTAACTTTACATTGGGCAAATAGAGGGATAGTTTACAGGTCGCTGGAACTAGCGGCCACTAAAGCTCCCCATGTCAACGAGGTTATAGTAGAGGTTGAAAGTGATCTGCTTTTATTGATCTAGGCGTGAGAAATTACTATTGAAATCGTGAACAATCTCTGCATCAGGGATCACACAAGTGTGTTTTGTACAGATGGAATGCAAAAACAAGAGTTGTATAATAGGAAGTCGATGATGGAAGTGTATCAGTCAACTGACAATTTTTTTTTTATAATGTTCGGATAATACTATATGTTTTCTGGATATATATATATATATATATATGTATATATATATATGTGTGTGTGTGTGTGTATGTATATATATATACGTATATATATATATATATATATATATATATATATATATATTCCTGTATCAAGCAAGACTTCTCTCCATTTTCTTTCTGATATTTCTTATCAACTTAACACGAATAATATTGATATCATTACTTATATATTATCGGTATCGATAAATATTTACTGTGAATGAGTCTGAGAGCCTTGTGGCATTTCTCATTTATTGGCATTCTTTGGCACTGTTTGCCACAACGTGAGAAATAGTGCCAGTTGTCGTCCAAGCTTCCAGCAACTCTGTCCCATACTTGCATACAAATCGATTCCCTTCCTGCTTACCTTCTCCACGCCCTCTTTATGGGGAGGCGTGTGTGAGGAGGCAAGAACCTTCTATACCCCCGACTCCATATCCACTTTCATTATTCATAGTGCCTCGTCCTTTTCATAAGCCATATCAGGTAGCATTTCTTTTAATTTCTTTTTTTTTTTCTATTCTGGCTAGCGCCAGACTACTATATCGTTCATCTCCTTAGCGACCTTTTGTTGGCGAAGAAAATGTGGACTATCTTGATTAACCCTTCCTGTAAATGGTGGCACTTTGTATCCTATTCTGGCGCCATTGCTCTTTTATTTATCATCGTGGCACCCGGAACCATCAGGGTAGCAAAAGTGCCTGCCTATCTGTGCACTGTCAAAGTAGATCTAAATGTTGAAAAATATATAGCCTAAAGACGAAGAGGGTCTATAAGTATAACGTGAAGACTATTGCTGGAGAACGCAGACTTCATCCCAGTAGATATAAGTGTTGGACAGTAAATAGCCTAAAGACGAGTAGGATCTATAAGTAAAATGTGAGGACCTTTGCTGAAAACCGCAGGCTTAATCCCAGTAGATCTGAGTCCTCGACAGTAAATAACCTGAAGAAGAGGAGGAACTGTAAGTACAACGTGAAGACTCTCACTGGATAACGCAAACTTAAGAGTTTGACGGAAGAACGTGGAAAAAAGTAAGCTCGGATATCGTGGGACTGAGTGAAGTCAAAAAGGAGAAAATGCTCGTGCAACTACAAGATAATCACCACATGGTCCCCCGTCGAAGTCTAGAACATTCATTTTCGCATTTTTTCCCCCTCTGGACTTGGGTTTTCTTTCCATTTCTACAGTTCCTCGTGATAAATATTCAACCCCTACATACAGAGTGTCCCTAAACTCTGTACACATAGGGAATGTCACTATTTATAACTAACTTGGTCACGTGGAAAGGCCTCCTTCACCAGACTTTAGTTACATTGACTGACTTCTCTTTCCGGGGTTTGCAGTAGGAGAAGCTGTACGCAATGAACATTAAAATATACGAGACACCTGAGGAAACGCCAATGTATCCAGACTTTAAGGAGACACTATACTTCCTTCTTCAGTAACCCTCGCTCACTCTCTCCTCACTCGTACCTTTGTCAGCCATATTCTCGTCTCTTTTCATTCTCCTTCCCTTCCACTCTACCTCCAGTTCTTCTTCCTCTCAAACAACATGTTTCCCGTCTTCTCTCTCTATTTTTTTCGAGTTGTTCTTCCTCTCATCTGACTTTCTCTCTGTCTCTCTCTCTCTCTCTCTCTCTCTCTCTCTCTCTCTCTCTCTCTTTCTCTCTTTTTCTCGACCCATTTACTTAGTTCATTAGACTACAAGACCCTCCTCCCCACCCACATTAGACCTCTGTAAGACAACAAGACCCCTTTTCCCTGTTGTAGGCAACCACACAGACCTTCAGATCGTCCCTAGACCGTCCCTTGACCGTCCCTAAACCGTTCCTAAATCGTCCCAAGACCGTCCCTAAATCGTCCCTAGACTGTCCCTAGATCGTCTGGAGACCGTCAATAGACTGTCTCTACGCCTACTCTAGACCGTTCCCAGACCGTCCCTAGATCGTTCACAGACTGTCCCTAAACCGTCCCTAGACTGTCCTTAGACTGTCCCTAGATCGTCTCTGGACTGTCCCTAGACCGTCGGTAGACCGACCCTATGGCCGGCCTAAACCGTCCCCAGACCGCCCCAAGACCTTCCCTAGATCGTCCCTCTTTCTTCCCTATTAGGGACGACGTGTCTGTCTGAGGCTCAGACCAGGGCCATCTCGGTCTCTTGCAAGGCTGAGTTATGGGTTAGGAACGAATGGGAAGAACTTGAAGACAGATGGGGCGGGGGAGGGCATGGAAGGCTCTTGCGATAGACAGGAAACTCCTGATGGAGGGGGAGGAAGAGGAGGAGGGAAAAAGTGGACGAAGGAAACGGATAGGTAAGGAAGAAGAGGAGGGAGTTGGGGGAAGAGGAGGAAAGGGGTTGAAGGAATGGGAAGATGTGAGGGAGAGGAGGAGGAAGAGGAGGAAAAATGGAGGAAGGAAGAAGGTGTGTGGGTGAGGGGAAGAGGTGGAAAGAGGAGTGAGGGTAAGAAGAGGAAAGGAGTTGGAGGAATGGGAAGAGGGGAGAGGAGGAGGGAAAAGTGGAGGAAGGAAATGGATAGGAAAAGAAGAAGGGGAGGGAGTGAAGGAAAGAAGAGGAAGGGAGGAGGAGGAATGAGAAGAGGGGAGATGGGAATGATGGAGAGGAGGAGGAGGAGGAAGAAGGGGAAATAGAGGATGGAAATGGATAAGTAGAGAAGAATGGGAGTGAGTGAAGGGAAGGGGGAAGAAGAGAAAGGGAGGAGTGGGAAGAAGTGAGGGAGGAGGAGGAGGAAAGGGAAGAAGAAGGGAGGAAGAGGAGTAGGAAAAAATGGAGGGAGGAAATTGGTAGATAAAGGAAGAGAAAGAAATGGAGTGACGGGAAGAGGAGGGAGGGAGGAGGAGGAGGAACACGGGATGAGAGTTGAAAAGAAAAAATTGGAAGAATAGAGAGACAGGAATATGAAAGAGGAGGAGGAAGGAGAGGAGGAAGAGAGGGGGGAAGAAGAGAGTAAAGCTTAGATAAGTCTTCTGAAGTGTTAGGTTACAAGAAGGAAAGATAAGGGAGAGAAGGAGAGGAGGAGAGGGAGACATGAAGAGGTACAGAGGGAGAGAGGGGGAAGATATGGACGAGGAAGAAGATGGTGGAGAAGGAGGAGGGAGAGAGGGAGGGAAGGAATTGCAAAGAGGGAGAGAAGGAAGTGGGGCAATTTGTGAAGTTTTATCATTCTTGTTAGCTTAGGTTAGGAAATGATTTCCTAACCTAACCTAACCTAACAATAGTGGATGAGACGAATATTCACAAATACCGAAATGTGAACAAGAAAAAGAAAAATAGATTACAGACAGAAGAAAAGTAAAGAGGAAAACAGTAAAAGGTGAAGAAGGAAAAGAAGTGGAAAAGAATGGGAAGAAAGGAGGGAAAAGGAAAATGGGACTTAGAAGACAAAACGGAAGAAAACAATGGAGGAGGACAAGACATGGAAGAAAGGCGGGGAGAGGAAAATGGGACTGAGAGGACAAAAAGGAGGAAGACAATGGAGGATGAGAGGGGTAGGGAATCAGGACAAGAATGGGAAGAAAGGCGGGAAAAGGAAAAATTTGAACGAGAGGACAAAAATAAAGAGGAAAAAAGTGGTGGAGGAGGAGGAGGGTAAGAGGAAAGGAGGATGGGAGAAGGGGAATAAGGGCGGGAGGAGGAAAATGGGACCTAGAGGAGAAGAAGAAGGAAGAGGAGGAGAAGGGAAGAAAAGGGAAGAAAAGAAAGGTGAGATGAGGAAAATAAGGCATTGAGGAGAAAAAATGGTGGAGGAGGAAGGAAAGAGGAAAGAAAGAGGAGAAAGGCGGGAAGAGGAAAGAAAACGAGACTAAGGAGGAAAAAAAGAAATGAAGGAAAAGGAGTTAGGAAAGAAGAAAGAGAA
Source organism: Oratosquilla oratoria (assembly GCF_046742065.1). Classification (NCBI taxonomy): domain Eukaryota; kingdom Metazoa; phylum Arthropoda; class Malacostraca; order Stomatopoda; family Squillidae; genus Oratosquilla; species Oratosquilla oratoria. Next base: position 61,640,826 of record NC_134796.1, on the reverse strand, counting down.
GAAAAGCGGGGAGATGAAAGAAAATGGGACTGAGAAGAGAAAAAAAGAATAAATGATGGAGCAGAAGGAGGAGGAGGAGGAAGAGGAGGAGGGAAAGAGGAAAGGTAAAGAAAGAAAGGGAAGGCAGGGAAAGGAAAATAGGAAAGAGAGGACAACAGCTTCTTGTTAAATTCCCTCCAAGTTTAATTTTGCACCTGGGACCTGACCCCCCCCTCTTGCCCCCTCTCCCTCCCCCTCCCCCCTCTCCTCCCACTCTCCCTCCCCCCTTCCCCTCTCCTTCCCCCCCCCTACCCCTCCTTTTTTTCCCTCGTAGGCAAGCATGCAGTTAAATTCGTGTTTGCACCCAGGATTTATGCCCCCACTGTTGTGCATTCCACCACTGGGGGGGGAAAGGGGGAGATTAGGGGAGGGTTGGGGGGAGTTAGCACTTTAGTTGAACAACGATGACTCTGTGCTTTGGATGTTGTCTTGTTATTGTGTTTTTAATGGTATTTCTATTTTTGTTTGTTATTGCTATTATTATTATAATTATTATTATTTTCTGTTATTATTATTATTGTTGTTGTTATTATTATTATTATTATAATTATCATTATCATTATCATTATTATCATGGTCATCTTCACTGTCTACATTACGTTGCAGTAACTTGCAGTATATATATATATATATATATATATATATATATATACATATATACACATATATATATACATATATATGTATATATATATATATATATACGTCTATAGATACAAAAACTTGCTCTCTCTTTTCCTCTTTCTCTCTCTCTCTCTTTCTCTCAGGTGTTAGATGGGGGTTGGGGTCGTGTCTAAGTATTCGATCATAAGTCTGTGTGTTGGGAGCCTCTTGTATCCCTGACAGATGAGTCATATTTGATATAATTGGCCTCGATGGCAATTAATTAGGCGGACCCCCTGAAATATTGAAACCAAGTAAATACGTGATGGTAGCCTCTCTCTCTCTCTCTCTCTCTCTCTCTCTCTCTCTCTCTCTCTCTCTCTCTCTCTGCTTGCTTCTCTCTCTACCTCTTTGTCACCTTCCCTCCCTCTTTCCCCCCCTTGTCTCCTCATCTCCCTCTCTTCCACCCTCCCCCCCTCCCTCCCTACCTTTTACTCTCTACCTCAGTCTCCCTCGCTTCAGGCCCCTCTCTCTCTCTCTCTCTCTTTCTACTTGCCTCTCTCTCCACATCTCTCTCACCTCCTCTCTCTCTCTCTCTCTCTCTCTCTCTCTCTCTCTCTCTCTCTCTCTCTCTCTCTCTCTCTCTCTCCTTTTCTTCCTGTCCCTCAAATATTCATCTCTACAGGTCTCTCTCTCTCTCTCTCTCTCTCTCTCTCTCTCTCTCTCTCTCTCTCTCTCTCTCTCTCTCTCTCTCTTCTTCCCTCCCCCTCCCCCCTCCTACCCTCGTGTTCTGCAATTCTTTCACGGGTCCATCTCTCTTGACCAACCGCGCTTCCCCCAGTCATTTGTCGTGTAATTAGACGAGGTTTTTATTTCCGCGAAAGTCATTTCTATTTCTTTCTTTTTTTTTCCGCAGGAGTCATTGTTCGCGAATAATCTTTATAATCTGAAATCGGAGCGACGATTTTTTTGTCCTCTGATATGGCACTTTTTTTTTTTTTTTTTTTTTTAATATTGAAGCTATTTGGAAACTTGATGAGGAGATGTCGAGACCATATCTGTGTCATTAATTGTGGCAAATTGACCCCGAATGATATTTGTCTATTTATCTGTTTGTGGAGTTTGTGTGTCCATTAATTTTTTTTTTTTTTTACACATTTATTCATTTGTTTTTGTTTATTATTTTGTGAAATGATTAACTTAATTATTTTTATTCATTTGCTTTTTATCAACTTTTTATTGAATTATATTTTAATTTATTGTATATTAACGTGTCTCTTTCCTTCTCTTCTATTATTTTGTGAAATTACGATCTTATTTCTTTTGATTTATTCATTCGTTCACGTGTTCATCCAATTATCGTTTTATTTAATTTTTATTTATTTATTTGCGTTTTCATATATATGTCTCTCTCTCTCTCTCTCTCCCTCTGTCTCTCTCTCTCTCTCTCCCCTCTCTCTCTCTCTCTCTCTCTCTCTCTCTCTCTCTCTCTCTCTCTCTCTCTCTCTCCCCTCTTTCTCTCTATCTCTCTCTCTCTCTGTCTCCCCCCTTCTCTCTCTCTCTCTCTCTCTCTCTCTCTCTCTCTCTCTCTCTCTCTCTCTCTCTCTCTCTCTTTCTTTCTCTCTCTCTCCCTCTCCCTCTCCCTCCCTGTGACACAGACACCTGTGCCTTACGGCGTGTTGGTAATTGTTCGCATTTAATTACCGAGCCAAACCAAATTAGTAAACATTTTCATTATGAAATGTGTAACGAATGAAGTAGTTATGATATTACGTGTTAACTTGTTGGTATACATTTGCGGTTCCTTGCTGACAACATGGCCTAGAATTTCCAGTTCTTTTCTAGACAATATTTCTAATGACTAGAATCTTCTGGTATTAGCTGGAACAGAATATTTAAGTCTACAAAAATCCAGAATCACGCAAGAACGGATATTTAACATGAAACGGTGGCGGCACACTAGGCACGTCTCGCTAGCATGCTACTTGCTTTTGCTCCTTAGTTTGAGTAGAAACGACTTAGGTTACGATATTCTAGACTTCCATAAGAACATCTCAATCATGTATTTAACACTCGTATAGATCTAACTTCTCTTAGTTCGTCACTCAGCTTCTCACTATATGACGCAAGAGTAATTTGCAAGAGCGAGTAGCATGCTAGCGAGAAATGACTAGTGTGGGCTACCTTTACGTTGTCAAATAGCTCTTAACCTAACCTAACCTAACCTGACCTAACTTGACCTAACCTGACCTAACCTGACCTAACTTGACTTAACGTGATCATTCCATAAAAAATAGATAAATAAATAGATAAAATAAAATGGAATATATATATATAATATATATATATATATATATATATATATATATATATATATATATATATGTTTGCGTGATACTGGAACAGAATAATTAAATTTTATTAAATTGGACCAGTGGTTCAATGATCTAGTGGACCAAAATACACTATATATTCTTAGTTTTGGGTTCTTAGTGGTCCACGATCCTTTCCTGAAGTATATAGATTTATAATTATGTATCATTATAAAATCAGTTAACCAATAATGATTAATGATAATTAATGATACGATAAGGCTAGTAGTTAATTAATAGCAATTAATAAGAATTTGTAATAAGATGATATTACTCGATTTTTTTTTCATTTTATTATTATTATTACAATTATTATTATCATTATTATTATCATTTATGTGTTTGTGAGTGTATGTATGAGTGTGTGTGTGTGTGTTTGTGTGTATGTGTGTGTGTGCGTGTGTGTGTGTGTTTTCATTTCAGTTCATCTTAGGTTTCCTCCCAAAAATTTTGTTTAATTTCCCATTATAACTTGTACGACTTCCCAATTCTTCGTTTTCTTCTCTTCTTTAACTAACTTTATTTCAGTACAATGATTAGATGTTTTCTAAGTTTGACCTTTCAACTTTGTGAGAATTTCTTCGTCATTTCTTAATTGAATTTGAACCAACGGCGCGAAGACATCAATTTGCTATCTTCATATTTAAATTCAAGGAGTTTATATATATATATATATATATATATATATGTATATATATATATATGTATATATATATATATATATATATATATATGTATATATATATATATATATATATATATATATATATATTCTAACCTCACATAACTTATTTAGGTCCATTTAACTCAGCAGCTGAAATATAATTGATTTATATATTTACCTATCTATTATTATTATTATCATTTTATTATTATTATTATTGTTATTATTATTATTACAGTATTATTATTATTATCATTATTATTATTATTATTATTATTATTATTATTATTATTTTATATTTATTTATTTATCTATTTATTTTTTAACTTTGCCTTTTGTTTCCTTAGCTTATATCGGTCTAAGAAAACAACCATCTCTCCATCTCAATACGTATCCCACCGCATCCTCCGACTTCGTGCTGGTCCGATCTTGGCTTCCTCTGACCCGAAGTCGTTTTAGCCCCCAAAGACCTCAGCCTAGCCCAGGTCTTCGTCTTTTGTAGCCCCGAAAACCTCCGCCTAGCCCATGTCCTTCTCCCTCGCCCAGCTCAGATCGTCCATTGGTCTCATCTCGCCGAAGATCTCGTCGAAGTCTTCAATTGGTCTCTATGTCTGTGTGAGGCTCTTCCTCCAGAGGGACGGGGAGGCAGGGATGGGGGAAGGGGGACCCCAGAAGGCTTTCCTTACTGTAGGAGATGTTTCTCTCTCTCTTTCTCTCTCTCTCTCTCTCTCTCTCTCTCTCACACACACACACACACACACACACACACACACACACACACGCACACACACACTTTTTCCCTCTCTCCCCGTCTCTCTTTACTATTTCCCTCTCTTCCCCCCTCTCTCTCTCTCTCTCTCTCTCTTTCTATATATATATATATATTTATATATATATATATATATATATATATATATATATATATATATTTCTCCCGTCTCTCTTCACCCTTACCCTCTCTCTCCTCTCTTCCTTCTTCCCTCTTCTCTCTCTTCCCTCTATCTCTCTCCCCTCCTCCTCCTCCTCCTCCTCCTCTTCCTCCTCTTCCTCCTCAGTCCGGAAACCTGTCTCTTTTCTCTTGGATATTTCGGATCTTGTGACCTGTGGTGTCTTGTAGTTTGTTTTATGTTCGTCGAGTTTCTTCGTATGTTTGTCTCCTCCTCCTCCTTCTCCTTCACCTCCTCTTCCCCTCCTCTTCCTTCTTCTCCTCCTCCTCCTCGTCGTCGTTCTCCTTTACCTCCTCCTTCTTCCCCTTCTCTTTTTCTGCCTCCTCCTTCTTTATCTCATTTTCTTCCTACTCCTCGTCGTTCTCCCCTTCCTCTTCCTCCTCCTCCTTCTCTTCCTATTTATCCTCCTCCTTCTTCCTTTCCATCTCCTCTTACCCCCTCCACATTCTCCCTTCCTCCTCCTCCTTTCTCTTCTCTCCTCTTCCATTTTCTCCTCCTCTTCCTCTGCTCCCCATCCTGAAGGTTCTCGGCTTCGCCACATTTCCTCTGAACTCCACGCGGGGCATTCCAAGCGAGCGAATGTACTTTCCGTACCCAATGACCCATCCTCCCATGTCTTACAGTAGTTCACCAACGCTTCTATACTTAAGGATATTATTCCGCTTCTTCCGTACATGACCAAGGATTCCCATCCGTCAGCTGACACCAAAAAATGCTCTAGAACCAATGGTTCTCAACCTTTTTGGTCTTGAGTCCTTTATGTATGGATTGCTGTTTCCAAAGTTCGTTGAGATCTTTTCAACGCTGAATGGAATCGTTTTGCAAAATGCTTCACGTTTCCAGACTGTGTACCTTTTTAGGAGGTTCTCTGGAAGCCCTAGTGTTTCTCAACCTTTTTGGTCTTAAGACCTTTACGTATGGAATGCTGTTTCCAAAATTCCTGGAGATCTTTTCACTGCCGAATAAAATCGTTTTGCATCCACCAACTGGATGCTCCATTGTTTCTCAACGTTTTTGGTCGTGGGTCCTTTTCCTTATGGAATGCTGTTCACAAAGTTCCTGGAGATCTATTTAGCGCTAAATAAAATAGTTTTGCAAACTGCTACACGTTTCCGGGCTGCTTGCCCCCTTAGGAGGTTCTCTGAATGCCTCAATGGTTCTCAGTCTTTTGGCTCGTGAGCCCTATACTTATGGAATGCTATTTCCAAAGCTTCTGGAAATATCTTCAATGCCTTCTTAAGGTGTTATCACGCTGGGCTATTTTCCTTCAGCAGATTCCTTCCCGAGAACTGTGTGCTGCAAAGATTGTCCAACAGTCGAAGGAAATATAGCCCAGTGTGATAACGCCTTCATGAGGTTCCCTGGATGCCCCCAGACTCCCCAGAAACAAGAATCCAGAACCTAGGTTGAAAACCCCAGCTAGAGACGTCCTCCAGACAGAACATCTACCGCGGTTTACTAGCGAAGAATACGTTGTCTAGAAACTAGAACATGCATTGGGTAGACAGTATCACTAGGTGGTCGGATTATAGGTCTTCTTCTTCTTCTTCCTCTTCCTCTTCTTCATTATCTTCTTCCTCTTCTTCCTCTTTTTCTTCCTTCTTCTTTTTCTTCTTCTTCCTCCTCTTCTTCTTCCTCTTCACTTCTTTTTTTCCTTTGCTTCTTCTTTTTCCTCTTCTTTTTCTTCTTCTTCTTCTTGCTCCTCTTCTTCTATTTCCTCATCATCAACTACTTTTTCTTCTTCTAGTTCTTACTCTTCTTCTTCTTCTTCGTTTTCTTTTTCTTCCTCTTCCTCCTCTTTTTCCTCCTCTTCATGTTCTACTTCTTCTTTTTCTTTTTCTTCTCCTTCATTTTCTTCTTCCTCTTCGTTTTCTTCTTCTTCCTCTTCTTCCTCATCTTCATGTTCTACTTCTTCTTTTTCTTTTTCTTCTCCTTCATTTTCTTCTTCCTCTTCTTTCTCTTCCTCTTCTTCATCTTCTTATTCTTCTTCTTCTACTCCTTTCTATCTTTCTTCTATGTATTCTAACACCCATGTGAATGTGTGCGTGTGTGTGTGTGTGTGTGTGTGTTCGTGTGTATGTTTGTTGTGTGTATGTATTAAATATGTGAGCGAATTCGTCTCTGCGTATCAG
>NC_134796.1:61619069-61631569 GCF_046742065.1 Oratosquilla oratoria | reverse complement strand
TCTCTATTGATTTTGCAACGATAGACTGTGGATGGTCGGAATCCCTCTCGTGGGCAGTACGGTATATTTAAAGAGAAGAGTGGATAACTTTGTGGGATGACAGGTCCTAAGGGACATGGAACTGCCTAGTGTAGGCCTTATGGTCTCTTGTAGTCTCCTCCATTCTTATATTCTTATTTGTTTCACTGTTAACCGTCATTTTTTCTTTTTTGTTTCTAAACAGCCATTTCAGGAGGTGGTGGAAATTTTCTCCCTCATTGATGCAGGCAAGGTCATCATAGTAAGATACAAGGGCGGGACTCGTAGTAATATATTCACATTGGACAATTTTAGGTTTAAGAAGGAAAGTGGCAACTGGTTTACCAATAGAATTGTTAACATGTGGAATAGACTTAGTAACCCTGTAGTAGTGAGCGCTGAAACTGTTGGTTGTTTTAAAAGGCTTGAAAAAGGGTGATGCAGACAAGGTCATCATATTAAGACAGCAGGACAAGACTCATAGTAATGGATTCAAGTTGGACAAATTTAGGTTTAACAATAAAATAGGCAAGAACTGGTTTACCAACAAAGTGGTTAACTAATGGAATAGACTTAGTAACTATGTAAAAACCGCAAGTTATTTTAAAAGAAGGTTAGGTACTCTATGGAAGGAGATGATAGGTAGCAATGGACATGGAACTGCCTAGTGTAGGTCTCATGGTCTCTTGGAGTCTCTTCCATTCTTATGTACTTGTCGCGCGGCAGCATCCCACGGGGCGCCAGTGTCGTTTTATGCAGTTCCGGTGTCACACTTTCCGGCCCGCGGCGCCGCCGTTGCGGCTTTTTGGCGACAGTAGTCTTCATATTAGACTCGAAAGGGTTTTATAATATTTCAAACAAGGGAAGATGGTGGTCGTTATATAACGCCAGTTGATTTTATTAAGATAATTAAACTTGCCCATCAACTGACCGCGTCCGGCCCCGCCGTATAGTGTGACAAGGGGTCCGGCATTGCGCTTTACAACTTGCGTTGTGTCGATGTGTGGTGTTTTATTTTATTTTCTTTCTTTTTTCCTTCTCTTTGTGTTATTTCTTTTTTCTCTCCTTTTTTGATCTCGCGCGCGGTGTTTGCTGGTATCCTTCTTGCAGTTTCATATAGAAAAGGTCTATTTTTTTTTTTATTGGATCGTAAACGTTTGTGTGCAGTGAGTGATATGCAGAGACATTGGGTCTGCGTTTATTGGTCGCATGTATTGGCCGGTACCTTTGCTTTCTCCTGTTTTATTTTATTTTTATTTTTTTAAATATAACTTTCGTGCGTGATCCCTTCGATTTATTTCTTCTAACTTTTTTTTGGTGGTGGTGGTGGTGGTGGTGGTGGTGGTGGTGGTGGTTCGGGAGAAAAGGGGAGATGGACATCGGTTACAATCCAATCCCATCTCTTCGCAATGACCGGCCCAACTACGTCACCAATCTTCTTCCTTTCTTTCTTCCTTTTTCTTCTTCTTCCTCTTCTTCCCCCTCTTCTTTTTCGTCTTCTTTTTCTTCCGCTTCTTCTTCTTCTTCATCTGCTTCTTCTTCTTCTGCTTTTCATCTTCTTTTTCTTCTTTCTCTTCTTCCACCTCTTCTCTTTCTTTTTTTTCTTCTCTTGTTTTTTTCTCTTCTTTTTCTTCTTTCTCTTCTTCCACCTCTTCTCTTTCTTCTACCTCTCCTTCTTCATCTAGTTCTTCTTCTTCTTCATTATGCGAAAACCTTCACACTTTTTGCCAACTATTCTTGGTCGTACAGTAGCATCCCAACAACATAGAAAGAAGGGCTTATATAGAACCCCACTCCTGAAAGCAAACCTACCAACAGGGAACCCAACATTCTATAAACCTGTCTCTCTCCTCCCTAGCATATCTAAACTGATAGAGAAATGAATCCTAGATAGAATCAGAATATACACATATCTGACTTGGCAAATCAGTAGGGATGCAAAAAAGCCCCCTTTACTAACACCTACCCGCTCAGAAACTTTAACTTCAAATATATTCTCTTCTGGAAGCTGTGAGGTTATGAAAAAAAATCTATTGGCAGTGGGTATTGTTCTTGCTTATTCTGACGCCAAATTGTTTAATTTATTTCATTTAAAGTTTACATTAATCCGAATAATTCATTCCAGACCTATCTCAATGATCTTCCTCCAGAATCTATTTACACAGCTACTGGGATGGGATGGGGGGGAGCGGGGTTTGTGGGAAAAGGGGGAGGAGGGAATGGGGGAAAAGGAGGGAAGAGGGAATGGAGGGAAAAAGGGGAGAATACTATCTCCACAGCTGTCTCCATGATCTCCAGCACTTTGCCTGTCTCTAAACACGTCTTCTCGATTCTCCAACACCATCTCATGGTTCTTCCCACTCCCAACTCCGACGCAAGTACTTCCTTCCATACCCCATTATTCCACCCGGGAGACCAGAACTCTCATCTCCGGAATCAGTCCGGGGGCTCAGAGTGACAATGAGGGTTGATCCGGACTAAGATATTTCCCTCCGGTCTACAGTTCTCCACGACGCGCCGGCAGAGCCTCCGTGACCTTCCCCTACGAGTATAGAATTACCAAGGAGCTTTCGATTTACTGTGTAGTGATGGCTGAAACAATTGGTTGTTTTAAGAGAAAGTTAGAGAACTTAATGGATGGGGATGATAGGTGGTAAGGGACATGGAACTGCCTAGTTTAGGCCTTATGGTCTCTGGCAGTCTTCGTGAGGTTTGGTGCCGTTCAAGCTGCTCTCCGTGGGGTGTTTGACTGTAATGCTATTCTAAGCCCGGTAGCTATTTTTTTTTTTCTCAATCATCATTATTTTGTATCTCTTTATTTATTTATTTATTTATCTATTCACTTATTTATTTATTGGAGTTTCTTTTGTTATTGTGATTCATACGGAAGTTGCAAAAGAAAAAGAAGACAATCAGTCAGATGGAGACTGAGAGCCTGAAGCTCCTCACTGTGGGATTTTTTTTTTTTTTTTTTTTTTTCTTCCTAAGTCCAGTCGCAAATCCTTAGTTATCTTTTTATCTTTATTATTATTATTATTATTATTATTATTATTATTAATAATAATATTTTTGTAATTGGTGAAGTTTCTTTTGTTATTATGATTTATTTTCAAGTTACCAAAAAAAAAAAAACGAAGAAAGACAATCAGGCAGATAAAAACATACAAATAAACGGACAGATAGGGAAACAGATGAAGAGACAGTCAAAGGGAAAGGATAAGAGAGGGAGAAAGAAAGTGAAGGGATGAGAAGGGAGGAATAGAGAAAGAAGAGAGAGAGAGAGAGAGAGATTAAGAGAGTGAGAGAGGTTGCATATTTTTTTCATGTTTTTCTTATCAAGGTCTGTGTTCAGGTTTGGATGGTTCCTTAGGGAGCAATGTTTCAATGTTTACAATGTGTGTTTGCGTGTGTACATGTGTCTGTGTGTATGTATATATATATATGAAGGTGGAAGAAAACGAGGAATAATGGAAGACCTCTAATGCTTTAACGTTTCGACCTACAAGATCTTGTTCGCAAAACTAACAACAGTCGAAACACAGGGTTATTATATACACAATTGAGTCATGTTCAGGACGCCTGGGACATCTCCCTAACTGATGGTGGCTCTACGTGTTGTACTAATATACGGTATTGATAATTATAATCAGTGATCTTGCGGATTTAGTTAAATAAACAGAACCTTCCCAATGGTTGTGAGAATTATCATTTCTGTAGTTTACCAGCGCTTCTAACCTTGTGGACAGTCTCGCGTCGTTGTCGTGTGAGGTGATGTCCAAGGGGAAGAGAAGGGGTCAGACGAGGGAAAAGGGTTGGGTTAGAGGGGAGAAGAACCGAGAGGCGGGGAGGAGAGAAGAAAGAATGATTGGGGAAGCAAGGGAGGAGAGGGGAAGTGGAAGTGTGTGTGTGTGTGCGTATGCATTTGTATTTGTTTTTGCGTGTGTGCGTTTGTGTGTGTGTGTGTGTGTGTCAACGTGTTAGAGAGAGATAGAAAGATAAAGAGGTGAAGATGCTAAGAATGAAGACTGACGTTGCTTAAAAGGTAAGACAGAGTGCTAATGAGAGAAAGAGAAAGAGAGAGAGAGAGTAAGAAAGAGGGGGAGAGAGATCAAGCGAGTAAAGCCGTACGAGACCAGAAGAAGAAGAGGAACGCACCGACACAAAAACGGCAATAGGGCAGTTGGAGGAGGAGGAGGAAGAAGAAGAAAAGAAGGAGGAAGTATTTGAAGGAGGATGAAGAGGAGGAAGAGGATATACAGGGAGGTAGGATGAATAGGAGGAAAAGAAGGATTTTGAGGTAAGAAGGATGAAAAGGAGGAGGAGGAGGAGAAGGATTTTGAGGGAGGAGGAAGGATGAAAAAGAAGAGGAGGAAGAGGGAAAATTGGAGCGAGGGAGGAAGAGGAGGAGGTGGTTTTGGAGTGAGGAGGAAGGGGTGGAAGTTTAGGAGGGGAGCACGGAAGAAAATTTAAAAGAGAGGAGGAGGAGTAGGGGGAGGCTTATTCGATCTATGTGTTCATTCTGGCTACCGCCTGTCAATTTTGTTCATCTAAAGATACCAAAACGGTTCATAAATAATCAAGATAATACAAATGATAAATTATAAAAAATTAGAAAAATATAAAATATGATCATTATTATGGATTATACATTATGCATTTTCTTTTTCTATTTCATTTATTGTACATTAACTTATTTATATTATATATATAAATCATACTAACTATAAATCTCTTTTTTCAGGTAAGTGTGTACACGCTGTAGAAATCAAGGAGAAAAACGAAGAAAAAGAAGAAAAAAGATAAGTACTCTGTGTCCACGTTCGTAAACGTCATCTCTAAATAAACCTTGCTTACTTGCACAGGGCGGTCCGTCGGTGGTCGACGACAATAGTGCTCCGGTGAGGTGAGATGATGTGAGTGAAGTCGAGAGGTGATAGTGAGGTCTTTGTCAATGGTGGTAACGGAGTTGACTGCGGAGTTCAATTTTTGATACACACACACACACACACACACACACACACACACACACACACACACATACACACACACACATATATATGTATATACATATATATATATATATATATATATTAACAACCACAAAATCACTGTCCCACTTGTCATGAGGTTGCCCGGTTCGAGTCCTGTGCAGTACCACATTTCAATTTCAAGCATGCTGGCGTTTGATGCTTAGAATTAAAGTGCATTGTGGTTGTTAAAAAATATATATATATATATATATATATATATATATATATATATATATATATATATATGTGTGTGTGTGTGTGTGTGTGTGTGTGTGTGTGTGTGTGTGTGTCTTTCGACCAAAATATATTTTCCTTTGCGTACCTTCCTCTTAGAAAATACTTCCTCCTCGACCACTTTTCCTTTATATATTTTTTTCTTCAGAAGCCTATCAACTTCATTTAGTTCATTGGATGTCCTAGTTGAAGGGTCACTAGATGTGTTTGTGTGGTGTGTGTGTGTGTGTGTGTGTGAGAGAGAGAGAGAGAGAGAGAGAGAGAGAGAGAGAGAGAGAGAGAATGTGTATGTGTATGTGTGAGAGACATATTCACCATGGCCTTGGATAACATGGTGGCCTCATGTGTGTATGCATGAGATAGAGAGAGAGAGAGAGAAGTGATTCACCATGGTCTTGGATCACATGGTAGACTCGTGTGCGTGTGTGTGTGTGTGTGTGTGCGCGCATGCGTTTTTGTGTGTGGGTGTGTATAGGCCTGTACGTGTGTGTGTGCGTGTGTATGCCCATATATATATGTGTATATATATATATATATATAATATATATATATATATATATGTGTGTGTGTGTGTGTGTGTGTGTGTGTGTGTGTTTTCTCCTTTTCGTCTCTTCTACTTTCTCGTATATATGAAGTCCAATAAGCTTTTCAAGCTTTTAAATTGATGTGCTTTGAGTCCGAGATCCACATGTCTTTTGGACGTCGCGTTCTTTGGAGCAGGGTACGCTTGAGAGCCTCTCTCTTTATCTTCAAGAGCCTCGACTTCTTGCTCTCTATTTCGTCCCTCAGGTATGAATTTCCTATTCCTCTTATCCCTCTTTCTCTCTCTCTCTCTCTCTCTCTCTCTCTCTCTCTCTCCTCTTCCTCTCTCTCTCTCTCTCTTTCTCTTTCTCCTTTTCTCTCCCCCCTTCCTTGTTCTTTGCCTCTCTCTTTTATGCTGTTATAGTCTTGTGCCCCTTACCCGTCCTTCTCCATTAATTAATATTTTTTGCGTTTTCTTTCTCTTTTTTTCCATTTCCATTTTTACATGCATTTGTTGGGGTTGTCCCTTATTTTTGTCTATTTTTCACTTACATGAGTAATTATTACAATTATATTTTTTAAAACTAATGCTGCTGCTGCCAATTCTACTTTTGTTACTACTATCACGACTACCACTGCTACAACCACTATTTCTATTCCTTTAACGACCTCCATCTTCGTGGATTTGAGCGATGAAAGCAGTCAGGATCTGTCTCCCACAGACACAGTTCATTGGCCCCTCTCTCGCCAATGGCTTTGGTCATCTACCCTCGTATATTTTATATTATTTAACTTTAATGAACCCTATTGCAGAAGTTCGTTTATCCTACTTTCTACTACAGTCTGTTCAAAATCGAGGTTCTCTATGTGTGCTGATTTAGGGGGGTGGGGACCTGGTACCTCTCAGGCATAGGACGGCTGATCTTAAGAGTGAGAATGAGTCTACATCTCATCCACGATACAATGCTGTTCTTTGGTTGTTACTTCTTTCCTGCCATCACATCTGCACGACGAGCGTAGAATGCCTTTGCCCGTGGACCCATCTTACCACTACTACAACTACTTCTGATACTACTACTACTACTCCTATTGATACTACTACTACTACTACAAGTATTGTTATTCAGCAGACTTTGTTGTTTGGTTTTACAGGTTGACATTTTTATTAAAATATTTTTTCATTTTTCAGATTGTTTGATTTATACGATGACAAACAAATTTTTCCTTTCAGGCATCAATAAAAAAAAAAGTGCAAATGTAACAATCGGGTTAGGTTTTGTTTTTGGGTCACCTTGTATCAAAGCAAAGATGTGTTGTATACAATATGCCATTCTGTTATCAAGGGATATGCCCTTTGTATATCTACCAAGCATTCCATTCTCATGAATATATTTCTCTCTCCCTCCCTCCCTCCCTCCCTCCTCTCCCTGGTTTCCCACTCTCATCTCCCTCCTCCCTCCCTCCTCTCCCTGGTTTCCCACTCTCATCTCCCTCCCTCCCTCCCTCCTCTCCCTGGTTTCCCACTCTCATCTCCCTCCTCCTCCTCCTCCTCCTCCTCCTCCTCCTCCTCCTCCTCCTCTTCTCCCTGCTGCCCCACCTCTCTCACCCTCCTCTCCCTCCTCTTCCTCCTCCTATCTCCTCATCTTCCTCTCTGTGCTCGCCCACCTCTCTCACCCACCTCTCCCTCCATTCTCCTCTTCCTCCTTCTCCTCCTCCACCTCCTCCTTCTCCTTCTCCTTCTCCTTCTTCTCCATCTCCCTCCACCTTCTCTCTCCTTTCCCATATATCCCTAGTCTCACTCACTCCTTCCTGTCCATCCCCATGTACTCCTTCTTCCTTCCTCCCTCCCTCCTCATTTCCCTCCTTTCTCTCCCTTTCTCCCTCCTCTCCCTCTCCCTCCCCCTCCCTTCTCTCCCTCTCCCTCCTCCCCCTCTTCCTGCCTCCCCCTCTTCCTCATTTCATCCACCTCTCTCTTCCTCTCTCTCCACTCCTTCTCCCTCCCTCCCCCATCCTCTCCCTTCTCCTCCCTCCCGTCCCTACTTTCTCTTCCTCCCACTCCTACCTCAGTTTTCCCTCCCTACTTCTTGCTCTCCCTCCCTGCTCTCCCTCTCTCCCTCCCTCCCTCGTGAAACAATCTGTGTCATTTTCCCTTCAAGTATTTTTGCCTTCTCGATGTAAAGGTCCGCTTTTTTCGAGAGGACCAACATTATCTTACCTTAATGACGGGAACATAATGATGATGTTGAAACAGAATGCATGGAGACTCAGGATAGTTGATAGGCCGTTTACTCTACCTTGGCGGAAACCTGTTACAGGACAAAGATATATGCATGAAATTGACAAGTCTATCGAAGTATATCGTGATCAAGATCTATTTCCTTCCCGGGTGAGAGTTCAGAGCTCATATACATTGTTACTGTGAGAATTTATTTATATCTATATTTTCGATATTTTCTAAATATTGTCTTTACAGCAATATATGTATTTATAGACGTTCGTTTCATATGTTTTCCTCCCACCATTGTATGCATTTATAGAAATATAGACATAAATATTTATTTCAGTGGTTGGTATATATTTTTGGCTATCAATAGAAACACCATGTAAGGAGGGAGGCTTTCGACCCTCAACTTTTAACTTTAATTTTAACTTTAACGATCTTTCGCTTGATAGAGCTTCTTCAAGTACTCTACATAGCACCTATGCCATTTTGTGGGGATTTTCCACAAATTTGTGAGAGAAATTTGCTTACATGGGATGTATTATGAGCAAGTTATATGTTTCATTGAACTTATTTGTGAATATAATAATTCCCTCTTTTTGTGGGAAAAATGTGGAAATCCAGATTTCCGTGTGGGAATTATGTGGAAAAAATCTCATTCATTTGTGGGAACTGGCATAGGTCAAAGTGGCAACACTTATACATATACATATAACTAAGAATGCATACAACTGATAATAAATTAAAAGATCCTGTCCTTTGATCATCGTGCCCACGGATCTTCGTATTTATTCTCAGATATATTCTTAGAGTAATTTTCTCTCTAATACAATTTCTGTTAAACTGGATAGCCGCTGACGCTTTGGCGATCCGTGTAGGTGATCTCTCAAAATTGCTGAAGATTTTTTTTTTTTTTTTTTTTTCCCAATGTGTAACAGAAGTTTCCAATGTTCATCTGTTGGACCAGTATCTGGAGGTTTCGAGGTCTTTCACCTCTTCTTCAACTGCCGTTTTATCTCGCTTCCTTTCCCCGGATCTTCGTATTTATTCTCAGATATATCCTTGGAGTAATTTCCTCTCTAATACAATTTCTGTTAAACTGGAGAGCGGCAGACGTTCTGACGATCTGTGCAGGTGATCGCTCAAAATTGCGGAAGACTTTTTTTTTTTTCTTTCTCATTGTTCATTGTGGAACAGACGTTTCCAATATTCATCTGTGTCCCAGATGAATATTTGAAACTTATGTTCCACATTGAACAATGAGGGAAAAAAGTCTTCTGCAATTTTGAGCTACACAGATCATCAGAACATCAGTGGCTATCCATTTGAACAAAAATCCCAGATATATGTGTACAACTACTATGTACCTGATGAAGGTGTTACAATCGAAACGTCGTACTAATAAAGGTTTCATCCAAATATGGTGTTTCTGTTGATAGCCAAAAACATATATCAACCACCAAGATAAATGCATATATTGGTGTTTCTATATGTCTATAAATGCATATATTGGTGGGAGGAAAATACATCAAACGACCATCTATAAATGTATATATCAGTGTGAAGTGAAATAATTAGAAAATATTAAAAATATAGAACTCAATAAATTCTGACAGTTGCACACACACACACAAATATATATATATATATATATATATATGTGTGTGTGTATATATATATATATATATATGTGTGTGTGTGTGTGTATATATATATATGTATATATATATATATATATATATATATATATATATATATGGAAAAAGAAGTCACGGGTCTAGTTCCGAGTTCCTGAGTTTATTCCCGACCGGTTTCGCTCTATGCTTCTTCAGAAGAAGCATAGAGCCAAACCGGTCAGGAATAAACTCAGGAACTGGGAACTAGACCCGTGACTTCTTTTTCCACCTTCATCAACTTGTCACAATGTACCAGTATATATATATATATATATATATATATATATATATATATATATATATATATATATTTATATATATATATAGTGTGTGTGTGTGTGTGTGTGTGTGTGTGTGTGTGTGTGTGTGTGTGTGTTTTTGCCTTGTGAGTTGACTGCTCACCTGGTCTCTCGCAAAGAAAACGGAATCCTATCGACAGATGCTGTCTCACTGTCAATCTCGCGCCCTGAGCAGAGGCAGAGACCAACGGGTCTGATGAAAAAAAAATCTTATTTATTTATATATTTATTTATTTATTTATTTTATTTATCTTTTTGGCTACGTATGTTTTTCTTTGTTTCTTTGTTTATGCACGTGTTGATTTTTTTTTATTTGTTTAGTTTCGTATTTGTTTTTTCATTCAGTTGGTTACATATTTATATGTTTGTTTATTTCTATCGTTATTTATTTTTATTTTTTATTCATGTGCTCATTCATTTATTTATTTTTTATTTCGGTTAATTATTAAATTATTCGTTTATCGTTTTATTCGCACACTTGGTATGTTGGGGTAGGTAACAATCACTGCTGAGAATCCGAGAGTGCGGGATTCGAACCCCCACAAGTAAGGGAATGCGAGGCCAGCAGGCTTCAGATTACGCCACCAGTGTAGAGGGGAGAAAAATGAGGAGAGGGGAAGGGGAGAAGAGGGGAAGAGAAATGGAGAGGAGAGGAATGTGGAAGGAGAGAGGAAGAGAGAGGGAGAAAGGAAGAGGAGGAACTGAGAAGGAGTGAGGAGGGGAGAGGAGGAGAGGAGGAGGAAAAGGGAGAGTAAGAGAGAGAAGGGGAAAGGGAGAGGAGGAAAAGAGAAGGGGAGAAGGACAGAGAGAAAGGGAAGAGGAAGAGAGAGAAGAGGAGAGGAAGATGGAAGGGGAGAGGAAGGGAGAGGGAGGAAAACAAGAGGAAAAACTGAGAAGGGAGAGGAGGGAGGAAGGGGAAAGGAAGAGAGAGGAGGGAAGAGAAGGGGAGAGGAGGAAAGAGAGAAGAGGATAGGGAAGATAGGATAATAAAACGGGAGAGGAGAGGAGGGTGGAAGTGGAAGAGAAGAGAGAGAAGGGAAAGGGAGAGTAGAAATGTAAAAGGGAGGGGGAAAGGGAGAAGAAAGGAGAGGAAGAGGGAAGGGGAGAAAGGGGAGGGGGAAAGGAAGAGAAACTGAGGAGTGAGGAAGGGAGAGGAGGAGAGAAGGGTGGAAGGGGAGAGGAAGAGAGGAGAGGAAGGTGGAAAGGGAGAGGAAGGAAGAGGTAAAATGAAAAGGAGAAACTGAAGAGGAGTGAGGAAAGTAGAAGAGGAGAGGAAGAGGGAAGGGGAGAGGAAGAGAGAGAAGGGGAAAGGGAGAGGAGGAAAAGAAAAAGAGAAAGGAAGAGAAGGGAGAGGGGAAAAGGAAAGAAAGAGGAGAAATTGAGAAGGAGTGAGGGAGGGAGAGGAGGGTGGAAGAGGAGAGGAAGAGAGAGAAGGGGAAAGGGAGAGGAGGAAAAGAAAAAAGGAAAGGAAGAGAAGGGAGAGGGGAAAAGGAAAGAAAGAGAAGGAGTGAGGGAGGGAGAGGAGAGGAGGGTGGAAGAGGAGAGGAAGAGAGAGAATATGAAAGGGAGACGAGAAGAACAGAGGAGGAGAGAAAAGAGAACAGGAGGAGGGAAGAGGAGAGGAGGGTGGAAGGAGAGGGGAAGAGAGAAGAGAAGAAGACAAGGGGAGAAGAGAATGTAACGGGAGAGGAGGGGAAGAGGGGAGATAGGGAAGGAAGAAAGAGCGGTAGTGGTTTGGGGGGAGAGGGGGGAAGGACGGGGGGGAGGAAGAGCGAAGGGGAAGATGGGAAAAAACGGAGAAGGGGGAGGTCTGGTTGAAGGGGGGGGAGGAGGGGAAAGGAAGGGGGGATAAGGTCTAGAAAAGTGAAAAAGAATTCGAGTGGGGAGGATATGGGGAGAGGAAGGAAGTAGATGAGGGTGAGAGAGAGGGAGAGAGAGAAAAAAAAGATAGTTGTAGAGGACAAAGAGAAAATCAAAATCAAAAAATAAAAGAATATATATATCGTTTGGGTATGTAAGGGAAAAATTGTTTCAGAGCCGTGGGAGTTGGGGAGGGGGTTTGGGGGGGGATTGAAGGAAGACGTGGGGGGAGGGGAGAGGAGGGGAGGGGAGGGGGACTTATACCCAGATCAGATTGATTGAAGAAAAATTGAAAAGGGGGGAAGAAAGAATAGCAATGCAACTGAGTATGTCTGTGTGATTGAGAGCTTGTGTAGGGTCGGAGTGAAGCATAGGGTATGGGGCAGAGAAGGGGGGGGAAGGAAGGGGAGAGGAGAAGAGGGGAATAGGAGAGAGAGGGAGAAGAGAGAGAGGAAGAGAAGGGGCAGAGAGGGGAGAAGGAGGGGGAAAGGGGAAAGTTGAGGGGAGGGGAGGAGAGGAGAGTAGGAGAGAGAAAGAGGAAGAGGAGGAGGCAGGGGAAGGAAGAGAGTGAGAGGAGACAGAAGAAGTGGAAGGGAGAGAGAGGGTAGGAGAGGGGGAGGAAGAAGAGGGGGAAGGGAGA
>NC_134796.1:61606569-61614069 GCF_046742065.1 Oratosquilla oratoria | reverse complement strand
AAGGAGAGAAAGGAGGAAAGGAGGGGACTGTAGACAGGAAAGGAAGACGGTAAGAGAGGAAGGGAGGAAGGAAGGTTTGGAAGGAGAGAAGGGAGGAAAGGAGGGGAACTACATCAATGAAAGGAAGGAGGTAAGGGAGGAAGGAAGGCTGGGAAGGAGAAATGGAGGGGAACTGTAGGCAAGAAAGGAAGGGAGGAATGAAGGAAGGAGGGACGTAGGTAAGGCCAGGGAAGGTAAGGAAGAAGGGAAGGTAAGGTAAGGTTAAGACTGCCTCAGCGATATAGAAGGACATTAAACGCATGGCAGAAAGAGTGGAATTACAAGAAGAGAATAGAAGGAAGGGAAGAAGAGGGAGAATTAATTATAAAGATTTCAAGGAAATGAGAAAGAAGGACAAAGGGAAATGGAGGAAAATGAGGACACAGATAAAAGCAAGCAAGGAAGGATATGAGTTAAAAGAAAGGCACAGAAATGAAGAAGATTGACACAGGGAACAAAAAAGGAAATGACATAAAAAAGAGAGAGAGAAAGAAAAAAAATGTCTGGTGGAAAATGCGAGCGAACAAGGACAAGGAAGTGAGAAAGAAGGTAAAGAAATGAGAATGAAGGAAAGAAGGAAATGAGAAAAGAAAATGGGAAAATGGACGAAATAAAATTCAGAGAAATTTTGAATCTGGGATTACAAATCACTGTTATATATTTTTTACATTTTTTCCTAAGGTTTAACACATGTTAAACCTACAGCCTTCCATACCGGCTGGTCCTTTTTTTTTTTTAAACAAAACTGCCGTCACACAATTTTTTAACACACACACACATACATACATACATACACACACACACACACACATACATACACACACACACACACACACATACACGACTCGGTGGCGCAGTTGGTAGAAGGCTGAGCTGCCACGAAAGTGGCCCGCAGCTCCTGGTTCGAATCCTGCCCAGGGCCGAAATTATTTCGGTACTGTTGCGCTTCGGGTCGTTACTCTGACTCTCGTGGGCGGGGAGTTGGGTGTGTGTGTGTGTGAAAGGTCATAGCATTACCCATAGATCGGACCTACGAGCTCTGAGCTCTCTCCCGGGAGGGAAATAGCTGTCGATCACGAGTCCAACACGTGATCCAAAGACCAAGTGAATACACACACCAGGACATTGGGCGGGATACAGGGATGACCCGTCATCCATGAGAAGCTAAGATGAGATTGGGGAAAGGGGTGGTGGAGGAGAGTGGAATGGGTAGAATTAGGTACGTGCGTTTGATTTGGCAGCCCCTCTTGTAGCCTAATAGGATAAAGTTCATAGTATATAGATATAATATAGAAACAGTATAACTATTAACCCATTGGTATACTATGGAGATACACCCCCCTAGTTTACCAATCTTTGTAATATTAATATATCACCTCCCCCCCCCCAATTCAAAATCATCCCGCCCCAATTAAAAATTTTGACTCCGCCCCTGGCAGAAGAGAAAAGGTAACAGGCAATATCCTATGGATCTACTGGGTTACATAGCCTGTATCACAGTAACTGTAAGATTAATGATTGATTTATTGACCGCATGTTTGATAAATTGAAAAAGAATGTAATTGATAGTGTTGTAAATTCTCACTTAGTATGATAGGACTTAGCACGAATTTAATACTAAAAGATTAGAGTTGGACCAAGGACATGGGTTCATTATATTCCACGCTACAAATTCCTCTGTAAGGGGCAACGTCCTAGCCTCCTGAGAGGGGGAGTTCGTGACTTTAAACCGAATTGTCTTTCCTCCCCTCCCTTCCCTTCCTGCTTCCCTCCCTCCCTTCCCTTCCCTTCCCTTCCCTTCAACTTCTAATTGGGAGGCCAATTGTTCTTCAGGAGCAGAAGGAGGAGGAGGAGGAGGAGGAGGAGAAAGAAGAGTAGAGAGACTCTTTCCTTCCCTCTCTTACTCCCCTCTCCACCTTTCCCTCCCCCCTCCCCTCCCTCCCTCCCTACCTTGCCTTCCCTTCAACTTCTAATTGGGAGGCCAATTGTTCTTCAGGAGGAGGTAGAGGAGAAGGGCGAGGAGGAGGAGAAGGAGGAAGAGAAGACTCTGCCGCTGACGTTTAGATCTCCTCATTTTGACCCCAATGACGTCATTTCCTGGCCGATAACGATGACTATATTATCAAAAGGTGATCAACACTCCGAGTAGGCCGTTGCCACGTTCCTTCAATTTTATTGGTTCTTTGCTCGACCAATAAGAACCTGAAGATGGTTCATCACCGGATGGAGGGTGTGTGCGTGCGTTCGTGCATGTGCGATTGTGTGTGAGTATGTGCGTGTGTACAGTAGGTGTCTGTGTGTGTATGTATGATTCGTCAAAGTCTTGAAGTAAAGGGAGACCGTTCTGTGTGTGTGTGTGTGTGTGTGTGTGTGTGTGTGTGTGTATGTGTGTGTGTGTGATGCATTATGGTCTTGTAACACACGCAGACCAATTTGTGTGTGTGTGTATGTATGTGATTCATTATGGTCTTGGAACACATGTATACCAATTTGTGTGTGTGTGTGTGTGTGTTTCAGTAATAAGAGGATAATGGGCAAGAAAAGAAGGGTTTGATCTTTTTCGTTTTTTTGGGGGGGAGGGAGGCGCAGGAAGATACGGGCGGAGGGGGAAGGGGGGGAGGGTGAAGGGGGAGGGGGAAGAGGGGAGGGGGAAGGGGGAGGGAAGATGGGGAAAGGGGGGGCTTGGGTGAGAAGCCCCGTTCATTATCAAGGCATACAATGGCCGCTTCTACGCTTTGGCAGATGACAGTCTTCGCTTAGTCTGACACTTTATCGGACCCACGTCTAGGAGACCCATCAATGACCAACTTCGACCCCCAGCCCCCACAACCCCCCATTAGGGGTCCAACTATCCCCAGCCTCGCTGCTTCTGTACCCAACGACCTTCGGATCCGGTTTCTGGTATTTCCCAAAAGCAGTGAAATCGGCTGGGTCAGACATCAAAATCCTTGAAAATCAAAATTTCTTAAAGAACCAGGACCCAAGGGAATCCAAAATTCTGAAAGAACCAGTCCTCAGCTTCAGAACTTCTGTAACCAAAGACTTTTGTATTTGGTTTCTGATGCTTCACAATGGCAGTAAACTCACAGATCATATCTTATACCAACTGCGTCAGACCTCAAAATCCTAGAATATATATATATATATATATATATATATATATATATATATATATATATGTGTGTGTGTGTGTGTGTGTGTGTGTGTGTGTGTTTGTTTTTGTGAAGAACTCGTCCTTAGTCTCACAGCTCTTGACTTCCCCCCAAAATTAAAATAGAATAAATTAAAATAAAATCGTATTTGGTTGCTGATCCAACACAATGACACTTAAATCGCACTTTTCATCCATCTTTCTACCCCCCACAAACTACACCAGAAAAAAAAATAATAATAATGAATAAAAAATTTAAAGAACATGCCTCCATCCTCATAGATTCTGCATCCTAAAACCTTATATGGTTGTTGAGACATTTCAATGACACTAAAACCATACTTAACACGCGTGTCTCCCTACCGACTATGCCAGGAAAAATATAAAATAAAATAAATATATATATGTGTGTGTGTGTGTGTATATATATATATATATATATATATATATATATATATATATATATATACTGTATATCAGATCATTTTTATGACCATCGCGCAAGGATACGAACCTGCGCTGTACATGACGATAAGTGGAAAGGGTGGTGAGGTAGACTCCAAAAAACCGTTTCGTCCTTAAAGGACTTAAAAAATAATGGAAGCAGCGTACATTGCTTCAAAACTTTGCAATAATCATAGAGAAGGATTTATTAAATTATCTATCAAAGTTGACCAGCGACTTTATTCGAGGTGAAGCGGAGCAAAGGAAGGACGGAGATAGGGGAGGAACGGGTAAGGAAAGTAAAGTAAATAAGCTGTGAATATGTTCTTAGTGTATACTCTGAGGAAGTCCTCTAAGGACGAAACGTTAGTAATAAAACTCCTACGGTTTTTTGGCGTTTACCTCACCACCCTTTCCACTCATATGGTAATAAATGAAATAAAATAAATCAAGAACGCGCCTCCCTTCTCAAAGCTTCTGGATCCAAAAGACCCTTATATCTGAAATCCAATACACCCCAACAGCAACCCACCCTAACTTATCAAACCCCGAAAAAAAAAATAAAAATTCTTACATTTTCCACCCAAGTACCATTGTGCTTTCAGACCATCATAAAGCTCCCAAAAATCTGAAAATCAAAAATTCTTATAGACCCATTACTATGCAAGAACCATTGTTGTGTCCAGAATCATAAAGGGCATTATTTACCATACAATACAGGCTCTCCTCTGTACTGGCCATCCATCCTGTAGGTCGTTTACTGTACTCCCTACTAGATTTGATACATCAATCTTGTACCACATTCTTCCTCCGTAACACAAGCGTGTTATAATAACCTTTTCCGAACCAAGACATTTGTCATATTCTAATTCTAGACTGTTTTTTTTAACTAAATTTTTTTTTTTTTTTTTTTTTTTTTTTTTTTTTTTTTTTTTTTTTTTTTTTTTTTTTTTTTTTTTTTTTTTTTTTTTTTTTTTGCCAAGACATATTTTTGTATTGGCGCTATATCTTGCTGCATTGCTCATAACCAGAGCAGTGTGCATACTACATCTCTTATTAGGATAAAAAGACCTTTTAATATATATAAGAGTATACCCAATGGCCGAGCGGGTTAGAGCGTCGCTACTTGCGGCGGAGGTCCTGGTGACGGCAGCTCGAATCCTGCCTTGAGCGTGTTGGACCAAGGCCATGGTTCACTAAGTTGCACGATGCAAAATCCTCTGCTAGGGAGAGTTCGCGAAGTCAAACCTAATCACATGTATCGAGAGAATTAACTCCCTAAGACATGATTCAGTTTAACGTCACAAACTCCCCCCTAGCAGGAGGCGAGGACGGTGCCCCTTTCAGAGGATATGTAGTATTGAATTTCATAAACCATGCCCTTGGTCCAACTCGCTAGAGGCAAAATTCGAACTGCCGTCACCTCGACCTACGCCGCAGGTAGCGACGCTCTAAACCGCTCGGCCAGCGTGCACACATTTAAGATGAACTTTTGGTTCTGCATGTACAGTTGCAAGCGAATGAAGTTAGTACACTTAGTACACGTATATAACCTCATCACACGCAAATTCATATTTTTGGTAACAGATGAAGAAGTCATAGGATTATCTTCAAGTAACACGAAAAGGAATCATCTAGACCCGTTAGGGTTACTGCATACCAATGGCAAGCACTGTGGTACTGGGGCAGATTCATTTGTCCACGGCGTTGTGCTTCGCTTTGGCCTCGGGTTGGATGCAACACACGTTTTTGTTAAACAAGAGCTGTAGTCATCAGTTTCTATTTCCTTCTTTGGCGAGTTCTAGAATACGTAACTGACTGCTAATTGTCTAGCTTGAGCGCGCATTTGGACACAAATATGTGTGCACACACACATACACACACACACACACACACACACACACACACACACACACACACACACACACACACTTTGCTTGCTTATGGTAGTTCGTCGGTGCTCCGGTGAAATGTGATGAGATTAGTGATGCTGAGGTTTTTGGGGCTGATGCCTGCATATATGTCAGTGGAACCCAATTCTTGACCCACATATCCTTACACACACACACACACACACACACACACACACACACACATACACACACACAAACACACACACACACACACACACACACACACACATATATATATATATATATACTGTATATATATATATGTGTGTGTGTGTGTATTATATATATATATATATATATATATATATATATATAAAAATATAATCCTCTCTGGCGAAACATATTGTACGGACAAATCACCTCTTTACTTCGGAAGCCCCTCCTCACGCAATGCATTGTGTAGCTCTTCCGCCTCATAACTTCCATTGGCAAAGAATTCTTTCGGTTGTGAGCTGATCTCAAAATATTTATATTCACTGCAGCAACAAGAATATGCTCCTTCTCTTCCTCGTATCCTTAAGAGATACCTTAAAAGATACCTCGTATCTTTATCTTTACTATGGGACTTCTCCTCGGATGGTCGTAGAAAGGGATTTATGATAGATTATTCATGAGCTTTATTTATTTATTCTATTTATGTATTATTTTATTCATTTATCTATCTGTTTATGTGTATGATATTTATTTAGTTATTTATGTACTTGTTTTTTATGTTTTATGTCTTTGCGTGCTTATTTGTTGATTTCAACTGCTAACACAAATTTATGGTCGCTATCTATCGTATATACATATATGTATACATATATATATATATATATATATATATATATATATACATGTATACATATATATATATATATATATATATATATATATATATATATATACATGTATACATATATATATATATATATATACACATATATTGCTGCAATGCCTCTGACCCAGGGCAATGGGCGAGAGGCGGGGATGACCCGTCATCCAGGAGGAGCCAAGAAATGAGAGAGGGAGGTAGGGAGGGGTGGTGAATGGAAGTGGAGCGAATGGGGATGAAGCGGGTGGGAGTGGAATTCTGTCAATTATGTCTTTTGACTTCGGTTACCTACCTTGTAAAGGTAAAAAACCTGGTGGTATATGTATGGTATATGCACACACTTTCATATATATATATATATATATATATATATATATACTGTGTGTGTGTGACATTAGTGACACCGTTACTGTGTTTTCTCTCTTTTCCTTTCTTTCACTCTCTATCTTAAGAACTTGAACTTGTATTATTTTCTATTCAACAGTGGCTCCCGTATTGCAAGTCAGCAAAATGCTTTTCTTGCAATCTTGCTTTATCGCTCTCTCTTGGCGCGTTATAATGCAAAGTTAACAAGAAACGTCATGCGTCTTTTGTTGATTATCTTTCACGCAAGTTGAATATTTCCCTTGCTGGTAATTATGATAATGGTGATAATAATTATAAAAATAATAATCATAATGATGATGATGATTGTGATGATAATAATAATGATGATAGTTATGATGATAATAATAGTAATAATAGTAATAATAAAAACCACAACAATAATAATAATAATAACAATGTAATAATGATAATGATGATAATATATCCCCTCCCTCTCTCCCTCCTTCCTCAACCCTACCCTTCCCTACCTCTTCCATCCCCCTCTCCTCACTCCCCTCCCATCCCATCCGCTATTATTTTTCTATATAAAAATATAATAATCATAATGAGAAAAATAATATCGTCGTAGGTTGTACTTCATGTACGTGGAAATTGTCTTTACAGATTACAGACAACAAATACTTTCTGTAGATTGTACATGATCTCCATTCAACATTTTGTTTTTATTCCCCCCCCAAAAAAAAAAAATAATGATAATAAAAGCTCATCTATCTGGTAGATCTGGGTAGATGAGAGCGTATAGATTCATCTAT
>NC_134796.1:61599069-61601569 GCF_046742065.1 Oratosquilla oratoria | reverse complement strand
ATCTGTCTACCCATCGACCACCTTCTGTCCCTCTATGTCTGTCCACTGACGCCTGTCTCACGTGTCTGTCCACTTCTCTGTCTTCTTTGACAGTGTAGTGCCTGTCTCTCCATCTCTGTCTAGTACCTGTCTGTCCACTTTTCTGTCTGTGTCTGTCTCGTAATGTCTCTCCATTTCTGGCTCTCTCTATCTCTCTCTCTCTCTCTCTCCCTCTCTCTCTCTCTCTCTCTCTCTCTCTCTCTCTCTCTCTCTCTCTCTCTCTTCTATTTTCATTTCGACCACTAACGTTCTCTGCTGTCCATATATCTTCACTTTTTTCCTCTCCTCTTCATCCCTTTATCCTCAATATTTTCCTTTCCCTGCGGACCATTTCCCTTCCACTTTCCGCTTCTTTTCAAAGTTCCCCTATTCTTAATTCCAACCTTCAAATCCCTCCCTCTCCCCTTTTCCCCATAACCTATTCCCCATCGTCCCTTCCCTCCTTCCTTCCCTCCTTCCTTCCCTCCTTCTCTAACTCCTTTCTTCCTTTCTTCCCTCTTTCCTTCCTTCGTGTTTTTCCTTCCTTCCTTCTTCACCCTTTCTTTCTATCTGTCCTTCTTCTTCGTCTCCTGCACTCCTAAACTCCCAACTCTTTTTCCCCCCTCCCCATTCCCCATAACCTATTCCCCATCGTCCCTTCCCTCCTTCCTTCCTTCCCTCCTTGCCTTCCTTCCTTCCTCCTTTATCTTCATTCGTGTCTCTTCTTCCTTCCTTCTTCAGCCTTTTCTTCTATCTGTCCTTCTTCTTCGTCTTCTGCACTCCTAAACTCTCCCAACTCTTCCCCCCCTCCCCCCGTGCCCTCGTTCTCTCATCCCCATTCCTTTCCCCTCCTGACTCACTTTTGTCCAGGTTAGGCTTGCGTACCCTCGCCCTCGCGTCTGGCTCCCTACAGCGCTGCAAAAGGCGCCATTCAACACCAGCAACACAATATATATATATATATATATATATATATATATACATATATATATATACACACATATATATATATATATACATATATATATATATATATATATATATATATATATATATATATACACACATATATATCAAATAGTCAGGCCTGGTCGTCGCGAAGCTTTGAACGCGGGTCCTTCGGAGTCCCACGCATTACCACTCAGAGCGTACGAAAGGTTCGAAACCTGACACGAGGTGTAGCACCCTGAGTTGGGCCGAATGAAATCTACGGACCTGAAGCCCGTTTTCTACGAAACCTGATGTCATTTGTATGCATATATATGTATATATATATATATATATATATATATATCCTGTACATCCTGTATATCCTGTACATCGCTTACATCCTGTACTTGTTGTTCATTAGAATTTGTACATAGCTATTAATTTTTTTTTCCATTTTAACATTTTAACATTTGTCAACGTTCCGCATTACACACGGAGCATCCTCAGGCATGATTAATGTTTGATATTATTCTATTGGATATAGCACAGTTTGACAGTGTCGCATTTCATTGCAAACACCTAATTAGCATATTGGAGCTAATTACACTGGTTTCAAACAACATTCAGATCCGCTGCCACTCCATAATTAGACATGCACGTCTCACCCTGTTAAAAACCTTACCAAGCCGGGGCGAGATAGAAAATGGACCCCCATTAAGAATGGACCCCGGGGGTTCATTTTCCGCTGCGAAAAATGGACCCCCTGTAAGAAATGGACCCCTCATTCAAAATACAATATTTTTTTGTTTTTAATAAACGGATAACAGATCAACATTTATTAATAAATATTGTGTATTAAAATACCTAACTTAACTTGACCTGATCTAATGACACTGATTTGCATATTTAAGTGGGGGGGGGACCATCAATAGGGTCTATTTTCCTCTATATAAAATGGACCCCGGGTCTAATTTCAGGAGGGTCTGTATTCCATTTTACACCGGATCTAACCACCAAAGTGAGATACAAGAGTTGTATCGTCGCCAAAGGGATAGTGCGGGGCTCCTGCAGTGGGCTATAGACATACCCATTGACCATCTGTGGGAGGAATAGGTGGTGACCTACTGACCACATGTGGTGGATAGCGTCGAGGGCTGTTAGCTCTTCATGGTCGGATGGGTTTAGGTTCAATTCAATGTTCCTGATGATTTCGCCTGTTTGTCGAGCTTTGGGATCCTTCATAGAGGCTCTGAAACGGTTCGTTTTCTTTTATCCTTTTTCTTTATTTCTTCTTTTTTCTTTTATCCTTTTTCTTTATTTCTTCTTTTTTCTTTTCTCCTTTTTTCTTTATTTCTTCTTTTTTCTTTTATCCTTTTTTCTTTATTTCTTCTTTTTTCTTTTATCCTTTTTCTTTATTTCTTCTTTTTTATCTTTTTATTTCTTTTTTCTTTTTCTTTTTTCTTTTCTTTTTCTTCTTTTTTAACCGTTTGTTCTTGGTCGAAATTCGATTTCATATCCACGATGACCTTAGAAAATAGAGAAGGCGAAGAGC
>NC_134796.1:61586569-61596569 GCF_046742065.1 Oratosquilla oratoria | reverse complement strand
AGAGTGAAGGAAGTAAATGTCTTGAGAAATAGATATAAGGGAAGGGATGCGAAAAAATATTGTGTGAAGAGGTGATGGTGCCTACAACACAGTATGAAGCAGATACTTGATATTCAATGGAGGCAGAAAGGAGGAATTTAGATGTGTTTGAGATGAAGTGTTTGAGAAATAGTGGGCGTTAGGAGGACGGATAGGATGAGTGTGGGTGGAAACTGAGCTGGCAGTTAGGAGTGATGAAAGATTATTGCGATGGTTTGGGCACATGGAAAGAATGAATGAAGAGAGACTAACAAAATAATGTGGAAGGCAGAGGTGGATGGAGTGAACCTAAGGGATAGACCAAAAATTGGGTGGATAGATGGGGTGAAAGGGGACTTGAGTAAAAGGGGAATGTCTGTTGAACAAGGAAGGGAGAAGGCAAGAGATAGGTGTGATTAGAGAATGGTTGTGAATGGAATGTAAATTGACGTGGCCCGAAGGGATTTCTCTTCGTCTTCTTTATTTTCGTATGAAGGGACGAGGAAGGATGGTCGCCATGTAAATAAAGCGACTGGCCCTACAATAAATGTGCTGTGTCTTGCTGCATTGCATTGCTCGCATTGGGCAAGGGACAGAGATGACCCTTCATCTACATAGAACGAGGGTTAAAGGGAAATGGGTAGCATATGGGAGTGTAATGGGTGGGAGTGGTTGCGTGCCTTGTCTGGCTACCCCCATATAAGGGGGAAGAAGTCTTTTAGCACATAGATTAATGATAGGCAGGAAAGAAGAAACAGTCATGGGGTTCTGTCTCTAACTCTCCAATATATCGTACCTGTGTTCGATTGTGTGTGTGTGTGTGTGATTCATTCACCTTTTTCTTGGATCACGTGTTAGGTTCGTGATCGACAGCTACTACCCTCCCGGAAGAGAGCTCAGAACTTATATAGGACCGATCAATGGGTAATGCTGTTACCTTACACGCGCACACACCCCAACTCCCCGCCCACGAGAGTTGGAGTAACGACTCGCAGCGCAGC
Organism: Oratosquilla oratoria; assembly: GCF_046742065.1. Taxonomy (NCBI): domain Eukaryota; kingdom Metazoa; phylum Arthropoda; class Malacostraca; order Stomatopoda; family Squillidae; genus Oratosquilla; species Oratosquilla oratoria. The sequence goes on along the minus strand of NC_134796.1, from coordinate 61,595,550 downwards.
GATACTGAAATTATTTCAGCCCTGGGTGGGATTCGAACCCGGACCGCCGTGGTGGCGGCCTCGAACGCATATAAGTATATCTATGTACCTATGTGTCTTTTGCAATCGTATATGCGCGCGCCTGTGACTCAACACAGACTATTCAAGTGTGTACATCAATTTAACTCCACCCTTCCGGCTTTAGGTGTGTGTGTAGGGGTGAGGGTGGGGGGGTGTAGGACCCACTGCGCGTATTGAATAGAGCGCAGCGCGCTTTCAATGGCGCTATGCGAGCTAATGGTGGGAGGCGCGTGGGATTCGGGCGTACGAACCCGGAAACAGGACGTGACTGTGAAAATGGGAATAGGAACGTGAGTATGTACAACATCGCCACCAGGTCTCAGTCCTCCGAACTTTCTCCCCCCCCTTCCCCTCCCACCCCCCTCCACCTCTGTTTTCGCTAATCCAGATGGTGAAATAGCCATCTGGGGATTTCTCTTCCATGCCATTCGCAGATGGTACCTAAGAAAGGGCGAAGTCAACGTAAAACCAAAACGTGTCGCTATCAACGCCAATATCGTCGTCAGTGTAACTTGAATATAATAGAATTATATTTCATTATCAGTGGTTGGTTAAAGGTTGTAGAATAGAATATATACAGTGCATAGTTCAACTGATACATAAAACAGATGAAACTTGAACTTAAGAAGACACTAAAGATAAGGAAACACATATCAGATTATATTATAGTCAGTCATTTAAAAATACACAGTAAATATTTAAATTACCACAAGCCAAAATATTTAATATATAAATATTCAAATAAGTACAAGCTAAGGTCACTATAGATAAAGGAATATAAGACACTAAATTATATCAACACAGTCAAGTCATAGATTCAAATAACCACATGTCAACTGTAAAGTGAAAAAAATTAATATTTTCTTTCATCTTCTCCATTGGAAGCTTCTTCATTTCTTGGAGAAAACTCAGCGCTCCTGATCTTTTTCCTGACCTCTCAGTCATCTTTATGTTCTCTCAAGCTTTTCTCTTCGTCGAGTTGTTCCAGACATAACCTCTTTTCTTTATTTCTCTTATGCTTCTCATGTGACCTCGCTTTCTCTCCTGTGTTAGTCCTGATAGGTAGCCGCAGTCTCCGTAAGCAGTATTTCTTTGATTTCCCTTGGAGCGGTTAATGCATTTTGGGTCTGAGATATTTCGCTATGTACAGAGCACAGTACCCCTTAAACCACGAGACAAATGTGTCCCATTACCCAAATAAAAATGTTTGGCTGTAGTCGTGTGTATATATATATATATATATATATATATATATATATATATATGTAAATATATGTATACACACACACACACACACACACACACACACACACACACACACATACACACACACACACATATATATATATATATATATGTATACACACACACACACATGTAATATATATATATATATATACATATATGTACATATATATGTATACACACGCACACACACACACACACACACACACATATATATATATATATATATATATGTATACACACGCACACACACACACACACACACACACACACACACACATATATATATATATATATATATATATATATATATATATATATGAAAGGTTTAACACTGTACAATTAATCTTGATTAACCTGCATTATTTTTTCAGTTTAATATTTTTTTAACTAACACCCGATAGATCTAAACCAGTGATGAGACGATACCAAAATTCTTAACGATTCCGGTACGAGTCCCGATACTTCTCTAAATTTCCGATTCCGATACGAGTTACGATACAGCTCTAAATTTCCGATTCCGATACCTGCTATGATTATAGTTCATGGTTATTTCCAAGCGCTAGTTTAGGAAACAGATCCTTTATGAACTATAGTACATTTATTAATCACTTACCGGAATCGGAAAATTATAGTAGTATCGGGACTCGTATTGGAATCGAGAGTTTGATATCGTTCTATCATTAATATGAACCCCAAAGTGAAATAATTCAATAAATAAATAGAAAATAAAAAAGTGATTCAGCTGACGTCAGAGCATTTTATTCACATTAAAGGAACCCGTCTGTACTTGGAAATGGTTATCATACTAGGCTATTTTTCCTTCAACATCCGATTAATCGGCGATACCGCCCATCTTCGGAACTTTTCCCGCCGTAAAATCACTATGGCAAACAATTTTGTTTTCTTAACAAAAATCCATAGGATATCATTTGATATGCTGAGGGAAAATTATTTTCGTCCAGCATATCAGATTCCTTTCCGGAAGATGTGGGACGCAAATCTGCCCCAACAATCGGAGGAAAAATAGCACAGTGTGATAACGTCTTGACACGGCTACCCCCTTATAAGGGGAGAAGGTCTTTTGTAACATACATACTTGCTTGGATTATCGCCTGAAAATTGTTATTCTTTGGCGTCTCCAGAACTTCCTTGTCTGTTTGTGTCTTGCGTCTTCCATGAAATAAATTGTCCCCCCCTGGCTCCGAACTCACCAACCCTCTCCCATGCAATGGGAAGTGAGAAACCCCTGGTGGGATTTTTTTTTTTTTTTTTTATAGGGCCGATGTTGGGTCGCCTCCCCGCCTAACCAGAACTGTCGGGAATAATGATAAGGTCTTGAGCCATGATTCTGATAAATTTATCCATTATGACATATCATAATTCTTAACTTCCTAGTCATAATGTTCTTATTAAATAAAGGTTAGATAACTTTATGGAAAGGGATAATAGGTGGTAATGACATGGAACTGCCTAGTGTAGGCCATATGGTCTCTTGCAGCGTCCGTTATCATTATATTCTTATGATATATAACATATTGGCTCTCCCTCTCTCTTTCTCCCCTTCTCTCTGTCTTACTCTTCTCTCTCACTCTTTCACTCTATTTCACTCTCCCTCACTCTTTCTCCGTATCTTTCTCTTCTGTCTTATCAGTAATCTATCTCTCTTTCCGTCTCTTTCTCTATCTCTTCTGTCTTGTAAGGGACCTTTCTCTCTTCGTCTCTTTCTTTCTCTCCTGTTTTGTCAAGAATCTCTCTCTTTCTCCCTCTCTCTTTCTTTCTCTCTCCTTTTTTGTCAGGAATATCTTTGTCCCTTTTTTGTCACTCCTTAGTAATTGCAAACCTTCCTCTTGTAGAAACCCATGTAGCTCTAAATCATGTGAAAACTTTCGTGATTTTTTTTTTTTTTTTTTTTTTTTTTTTAACTTTTTTCACAAAAATGTGAACCAATACGTTATATCCTTTTTCACCCCAATTGGAAACTTTAGAGCTCTTTCTCAAGATGTCTTGCCTCCACTTTTCAAAATGGCCTTTTTCAAAAATGCGATTAACGTCAGTTGGATTGTTGTGTTCTTTCATTTCTTTCTCTGGAGTGCCGGAAACCATCGTTTTTATTATTTTCATTTTATTTGTTTATTTATTTATTTTCGTGTCGTGTATCTTATTTTCTGTTTTATTTTTGGTAAGAGAAACTCCGTTTATGTTTTAGTTGAGTTTATTTTATTTCCTATTTTATTTATTCGTTTATTATCGTTATTATTATTATTATTATTGTTATTATTACTATTACTATTATTATTATTATTATTATTATTATTATTATCATTATTATTATTTATGTTTCTTACAAGCTTGAGCATTTTTTATATACATGAAACATTATCTAATATATTTATATTTATATGTTTATAAAAAATTCCTTGGATATTTAAAGTATTTTTATTTTTATTTTATTTCCTGCTTTATAATTTTTTCAGTGTTTTGGTGTTTGTTTTTTGAGTTTGGGATATTTCCTCTTATATATATATATATATATATATATATATATATATATATACATATATATATATATATATATATATATATATATATATATATATATATAACAGGACATAATGTATTAATTTATTTCTCAATTCTTCTGTGGTTATTTGGTGTACTTTATTTTATATTTTATTTGTTTATTTATTTTTATTTTATTTTTTTCTCACCAGCTTGTGGACTTTCTTCCAATGCAGGACTTGATATATTATTTTTATTATTCATTTATTCATTTATACATTTATTTATTCAAATTTTGGTTGCATAAGTATATAGATATCCTGTTGTATAATCTTAGAACTAGGTCGTTTTTTATGTACAGAACACAAAAAAGAATTATACTTATTTACTGGCCAATTCCTTTTTAGTTTTTGATTACATGAGAATATAAATGTTATATAAGCTTGCATATAATAATATAAAGAATGAAGGAATCTGTAAGAGACCATAAGGCCTACACTAGGCAGTTCCATATAAAAGAAATAGGGCGTTTTTTCATATAAACACAAAATTAACATAATTTTATTGTGTATTTATCTTATATATTTTTCCTTTATATTTGCATTGGGACATAGGAGACAATATTTGTTTTCTGTTTTGCGAAATTATGTCTCTCATTTTATTTTATTCTATTTGTTTATGTTTTAGATAGAGAAGGAGAGTGTCTTATGTACAGAGAATGGATGAATTCTCTTAATTTCTCTTATTCATATATTTATGTATTAATTCATTATTATCATTTATGTATTAATTCATCTGTTTCATTTATTTAATATTCACTAATTATTCTTCTGTTCTCTTATCTATTCATTTATTCATTTATTTGTTTATTTATTTGTTTATTATGTTTTGATTTTTTGGTTACAAGAACATATGCGAGGCATTGTTTATTTTAGTTTTTTCTTTTTTCTTTTGTGTTTTAAATAAATGTACAGAACAAAGAATCTCTTATTAATTTCACTTATTTATTGATTCATATATTCATTGTGATTTACATATTTATTTATTATCTATTACTTCATTATTCTACTTATTCATTTATTGGTTTGTTTATTTATTATTAACTCATGCCTTTATTCACTTATTTATTCATTCATGCTTATTTTCAAGTATTTATAATTTATTCATTCATATATTCATTCAATTATTCTCGTATATTTTGATAAAATGCACACGGCTATTGACAAGTTTATACGAAAATTAAAAGATTATTTTGGGCGTTGCTGAGAAGAAGGCGCGCGAGTCTGGGCGTTGATAGGCTTCACTGTGGGCGTGAATGTGGGCGTGGGTGTGGGTGTACACATACATGAGTGTGGAGAATGTGAGTTGAAGCTTCATCAGGAGCGTAGGCGACATCCTTATGTGTAAAACGGATGTATGTGTTTGTTTGTTTGTGTGTGTTTGTGTATGTGTGCACGAGCGCGTGTGCATGTGCGTGTGTATGTATGTAAGCTTCATCACGGGCATGAGCTCTTTATGTGTAAAACGAATGTGTGTATGTGTGTGTTTATGTGATTCGTAATGGTCTTATTTCACGTGTTGGACTCATGATCGACAACTATTTCCCTCCCGGAAGAGAGCTCAGAGCCCGTATATGTGTGTGTTTGTGTGTGTGTGTGTGTGTGTGTGTGTGTGTGTGTGTGTACGTGTGTGTACGTGTGTGTGTGTGTGTGTGTGTATACTATCCATCTCAAACATACAAGAACAGACAACCGCAGTATAAAACCCAGATAACGACAATGAACCAAAGGAATACGTCAGAATCCGTCGGAATCCGTCGGAATATGTGTGGGAGTCTGATGCCCTACTCGACCAGGTCGATGACATGCTCTGTGGGAGAAGAAAAACAAGTTCCACCAAGAGTCGATGAATCCTCTGAATGGTGGCGAGGAGACGGAGAGGAAGGAGGGGATGGTTGGCCGGGGGAGGGGGGAAAGGGGGAGGGGGGAAAGGGGGGGAGGGGGGAAAGGCATTGTTCCCGACTGACTGTCAAGAGCGATACAAGCGGTAAAATGTATTCATTTATCATACAGCATTCTCTTCTCCCCTCCTCTCTCTTCCTCTCTCCCTATCTCTCTCTCTGTCTTTCTCTCTCTCGCTCTCTCCTTCTCCCTCTCTTCTTGTATGTTTAAATATCTGTATATATATATATATATATATATATATATATATATATATATATATATTGTGTGTGTGCGTATGTGTGTGTGTGTGTGTGTGTGTGTGTGTGTGTGTGCGCGCGCTTGCGTATATATTTACGCATTGAAGGCATAGATTAAGGTACTTTTTGGTCAATTGTACCCCACTTAAAGGAATCTTAGGTTTTATATAAAACACGATCATGGAGCCTGGATAGAGGAGTGATAGATAGCCTGTGGTTCTTGAGGAGGAAAAGCCAGAACGTGAGATGATATTGGATGTGATTCATCATGGTCTTGGATCTCGTGTTGGACTCGTGATCGACAGCTATTTCCCTCCCGGAAGAGAGCTCCGAGCTCATATATGACCGATCTATGGGTAATGCTGTGACCTTACACGAACACACACCCCGACCTCCCCGCCCACGAAAGTTGGAGTAACGACTCACAGCACAGCCATACTGAAATTATTTCAACCCTGGGCGGGATTCGAACCCGGACCTCCGTAGTGGCTGCCAGGAACTCTGCCAACTGAGCCACGAGTTGTGTGTGTATGAGTTCGTGTGTGTGTGTGTATGTGTGAGAGAGGTTCCCAAGGACCGTTGCCGACTTCTGTGAGGTCGTGGGTTCCCCGTGTGTGAAGCTGGAGGCAACAGTTATAATTGATATGTAATTAACAACATCATCAGGGTCGTTGCTCTTTGCACGGACAATGAGCCACGATCGTGGCTTTCGTCGTTTTCTGCACTTGAGGAGTCGCCTCACCAGCACCTCACCAGCACCATTAACACCATCACTAGTATCACCACTTCTGTTATTACTATCACCATCAGTCTCGCAACCATCGTTGTCACCATTGTCGTCACTGTTGTTATATTTCTTATATCCTCTTTTTGTCATCATTATCCATTAATTAATTATCAGTATATCATCATCTTCATCACATCTTGATCATCCCCATTACATCGCCACGTGCATCATATTCACTATCAGTATATCATCATCATCATCATTATCGTTATCATCATCATCAACATTATCGTCATCATCACATTTCGATCATCATCACATCGCCATGAGCATTATATTCATTATCAGTATATCATCATTATCATTATCATCACCATCATCATCATTATCATCATCCCTACCACCATTACCAACACCATCATATCATCACCATAATGATCAACACCACCACCATCATTATCACCACCACCATCATCATCTATATCACTATCATCATCAGTATCACCATCACCACCACCACCATCCTCACCACCCTCACACACACACACCATCACGTTCATCATCATTACCTTATCATTATCTTCCATGTAACGCGTGAGGGCCCCAGTATCACTATAAAGACTCTTTGGCCAGCTTTGCGTGAGCCAGTTGGTCCTCTTTGCGAGAAGGGGGGGGGGGGGCGGGAAAGGGGGGAGAAGGGGGGAAGGGAAGAGTCCATTAACTTTATGCCCCGTTTTCTAGACTAAAACTTAGACGTTTATCGAGCTTCCTAGAAACTTCTGAACCTGCTGATTGGCAGGAAGCCTAATTTCTTTCGCTTTTAGCCCCCCTCCCCCCTCGTCCCCCCTCCCCTGTGTGGAGGGTGTCTGTGGCTACCCGTCCTGGGGGGGATTAGAAGGGATCTCAGTTGAGGGTTGGGCTTGGGGGGAAGTTGGAGATTTTGTTGATAATTGAATGATGTGTGTGTGTGTGTGTGTGTGTGTGTGTGTGTGTGTGTGTGTGTGTGTGTGTGCGTGCGTGCGTGGGAGTTTGATTCACCACCATGGCCTTGGATCACGTGTTGGACTCGTGATCGACAGCTATTTCCTCTCGGAAGAGAGCTCATAGCTTACATATGACCTCTATGGGTAATGCGATGACCTTACACGCACCCACACACCCAACTCCCCGCCCACGAGAGTTAGAGTAACGACTCGCAGCGCAGCGATACTGAAATAATTTCAGCCTTGGGCGGGATTCGAACCCGGACCGCCATAGTGGTGTATGTGTGCGTGCGTGCTTGAGGTTGGGAATTTCATCTTTACTCAAATGCTGTTTGTTTATGTGTGTGTGGGTGTACGTGTGGATAAAGTTGGAAATTTCGTCCTTACTCAAATGCTGTGTGTGTGTGTGTGTGTGTGTGCGTGCGTGCGTGCGTGTATGTGTGTGTGAGAAGTTCGGTGCTACTTAAATGCTGGGTGTGGGTGGAACTGGGAATTTCATTCAAACTTGAATGCTGAGTGTGATGATATACCTACTGTTTGACTTTTATGTAGTGACGATGTCATTTATCATTAATATTGACGTTATTGTTGTTTGTCTTACGAATGCTATCAGGGCGAACACTTCTTTTTCTTCTTCTTCTTCTTCTTCTTCGTCGTCTTCTTTCTCCTTCCCTTTTTCTCTTCTACTTCTTTTTCTTCTTCTTCTTCTTCCTGTTGTTCTTGTTTTTCGTACTGTTCCACTTCCTCATTTTCTTCTCTTTTCTCTTTTTCCTCTTCTTCTTTTGCTTCTTCTTCTTCTTCTTCTTCCTCCTCCTCTTCTTCCACCTCTCTTTTTCCTTTAATTCTTCCTCCTATTCTTTTTTTCTACTTCCTCTTCCTATTCGTTTTCGCCTCCCTCTTCATATTTTTCTTTCTCGCCTGCTTTTTCTCCTACTACTTCTGCTTCTACAATAATAATGACAACTGCTGTTACTGCTACTACTACTACTGCCACTACAACTACTACTAATGATGATGATAATAATAATTACATGGACAAACGAACAGCAGCAGACCTATTGGTCCTTACATGGCTGTTTCGGTACCTAATTTATCATTACTATTATATATATATATATATATATATATATATATATATATATATAAATATTATATATATATATATATATATAGTGGGGTTCCTTTACTGATATTTCAAAATCCTGTGCTTCCCTTCCCTTGTTTTCCCATACCTGTTTATACAAAGTCTAAATGGTAGTAATAA
>NC_134796.1:61571569-61579069 GCF_046742065.1 Oratosquilla oratoria | reverse complement strand
ACCCTTTCCTCCCTCTCATATTAGCTCCTCGTGGATGACGGGTCATCCCTGTATCCCGCCCACTCCCATGGTTAGAAGCAATGCAGCAAGGCACGTTTCACTGTATAACTTTCGAAAAGTGATCTACAACAACTTATGGTTTAGGAATAATCCAGCAGAGAGGTTTAGAACATTTAAATTAGTCAATTCGTCTGGGAAGATGTACACAAAATCCTGCACACATACACAGTCACACATACATACACATACACACAAAATACACCAAAACACACAAAATGCTCGCGCGCGCACAAATACACACACACACACACACACACACACACACACACACACACACACACACACACACACACACACACACACACGTCATTGCTCTTCTCTGATCTCATGTCTTCTCCATTATCCTTTTTATATAAAAAAAATACAGCTTATTCAGGATGACGAGTAAGATTGGTTTCCTGTAATCCTTGTATTCTTTCTGTTTCCGTTCCATCTTTAAAGGCATATGCTGTCTTTATAGATGTTCTTTACATGTGCATACACATATACATATAGATATCCTTATTTGTAAACACATATACATTTATATATATGTATGTGTGTGTGCGTGTATGGATCATATGTATATATGTATACCTATATATGTATGAAAAGTATGTGTGTATACAAGAATATATGTATGTTTGTATGTACCCCCAGGTTTGGGCTCATGTATTTTCATATTATATACTATATACAGGAATTTTTACGCTTTAACAAATTCCTCGTGTACTTAGCATTAAACTCGAAAACCATCCTCACCTCTTCCCCTCGTTCCCCTTTCCCCTTCTCCCACCTTTCCCCCTGTACCCCAAACCTCCTCTTTTATCCATCCTCAACAGATTCTTAAAAAAAAAAAAAAAAATCTTAAAAGCTGCAGAGCACCTGCGAATAAAGGCTGAAGTGTTACGAAACTACATCGGAATATTGTGGGCGAGTGGCTTCCGAACTGGGCGTGGGGGTGGGGGGGACTGGGGGGGGGGAGCTGGGAGGCTGGGGGGGAGGGTTTGGGGGGGGAGGAAAAGGAGTGAAACCGACACCTGACTCTGTTGCGATCCGTAACGGAGTTCTCTCTCTCTCTCTCTCTCTCTCTCTCTCTCTCTCTCTCTCTCCCTCTCTCCCTCTCGTTCTTGGTCCTGTTGGATTGAAATGGGGTTACTGGTGATTTCTCTCTCTCTCTCTCTCTCTTTTTTTTTCCACAGTCTAGTATGGAATTAGTTTATCGATTATAATTGTACACACACACACACACACACACACACACACACACACACACACACACACACACACACACATGTGCATATAAATATATATATAATGTATATATGCGATGATATTTGTTGATAAAGAATAAAGGTTATTGGATATTTGTGATATACGTATTGGGTCGTGTGTGTATACATATAAAGTGTATGTATAATATATATATATATATATATATATATATATATATATATATATATATATACATTCTTTATCCCTGAGTGTGTTAGCAATGGGTCATCCTCTTCCAGTGAGAAAAATCGAGCTTTGTTGGACGCATTCTTGTCACTAAAAAATGAACGGGTTCGGTTCGGGAGCTATTGGGTCGACCGTGGAGACTCGAGGGAATGTCGAAATTCTTTTCCAAGAGGAGTTCTCTGTATTGGTGGTTTATCTTTAAAAAGAATCGTACCTGGCTTTGCCACTCTTATTGAAAACAGTAAATGAATAATAGGTGAATATTGAGTAGATAAATGAATAGGCTAATAGATTAATGTATGAATGAATTAGTAATTTAGTCACGTAAGTAAGCAAGTAAACAGAATGACTTCGAGCTATTGTAGGTCATCTTTCCCTGGCAAGGATCCTAACCCCTCAGGTTTGCCTTTTCATCCAATATCTCTCCCGGCAGACTCTCCCAGAAGCTTCTTCGAGAAGCGTCTCCCAAAGGCTCTCCCAGAAGCCCTTTCCAGAACCTTTCAGAAGTTAGAACCCTGTCCTAGGAACTCTGCCTAGAAGCTTCTCCCAGACCTCCCAGAAAAGTCTCCTAAAAGCTTCTTCTAGAAGGTTCTTTCAAAAGCTATAAACCTGTCCCAGAAACCTTTTCCAGAAGATTCTTCAAAAATTTTCCCCAGAAGCTTCTTACAGAAACTTCTCCTAGAAGACTTTCCCAGAAACTTCTTCGAAAATCTAGGAAACTTCTCCCTGAAAGTTCTCCTAGAAGTTTCTCCCAGAGGCCTTTCCCAGAAGCTTGCCCCAGAAACTTCTCCCAGAAACTTCCCCCCGGAAGCCTTTCTCAGAAGTCTCTCCCAGAAGCTTCCTCCAGGATCCTCTCCAAGTAGCTTCTCCCCTCTCACCCATTCTCTAACCTCCTCCTTCCCAGAATTATCCCCCCTCAGAAGCTACTTAACCCCCCCAGCCATCCCCCCGCCCCCCGAACGCCTTCGCGCATCGTAGACCTTTCTTTTTTCTTCGTCGAATTTTCAGTAGCCTCTGCATGTTCCGTGGTCGTAGATTCTGTTCTTCGAGTCGAAGTCATGACCTCACTTCTTTTTTTGGCAAGGTTCCTTGTTCCTGGCCCTCTTGCAAGTGCATCTGCTTCTTCTTCTCCTCCTCCTGTTACCGTTCTCCTCTTAATCTTCCTCCTCTTCCTCCTCCTCCTTCTCCTTCTCCTCCTCCTGTTCCTCCTTCTATTGTTTCTTTTATTCTTCTCCTATTTCTCTGTCTTCTCCCTTTCCTCCTATACTTCCTCCCTCATCTCCCTTTCCTCTTCTTCCTTCTCTTCACTTTTTTCCTCCTCGTCTTCCTCTTCTCGCCTTTATCTTCCTCCTCTTATTCCTCCTCCTCCCTTTTCTTCTTTTTATTTTTCTACCTCCTATTCTTCGTTCTTTTCCTTCTCCTCCTACTCTACTTTCTCCTCCTCCTCTTCCTCCCTTTCCTTTTCCCTCTTTTGTTCTTCTGTCTCCTACTTCTCGGTCTCTTCCTCCTCATCCCTCTACTCTTCCTCCTCCTCTTCCTCCTTTTCCACCTCCTCCACTTCCTCCTCTTCCTCTTCCGGTTTTTACCCTTCTTTGTTCCCTTTCCAGCTCTCCCCCTTTCATTATGGTGTATCCGACCCCCCCCCCTTTTTTTTTTTTTTTTTTTTTCTTTTTTTTTTCTTTTCTTTTTTTTTTTTTTTTTTTTTTTTTTTCTTTTTTTTTTCTTTCTTTTTTTTTTCCTCCTTTGTCAGTCCCCTCGTCCCGACATCATTACCGGCCCTACATCTGACTCCTCACCGTGACTCTTAATCCCTAGACCCCTTCCGTGCCGTGTTGTACTTTTCCATAAGAGCATGAGAATGGAGGAGGCTGGAAGAGACCATAAGGCCTACACTAGGTACTTCCATGCCCCTTACGTGAGAACATAAGAATGGAGGAGTCTAAAAGAGACCATAAGGCCTACACTAGGCAGTTCCTTGTTGTCCCTCAAAGAAGAACATAAGAATGGAGGAGACTGCAGGAAACCATAAAGCCAACACTATGCAGTCCCATATCCTGTACATAAGAACATAAGGCCTTACGCTTCCTGCCGCCAGGCGATTTTATTAATTTCTGCGGTGTCCTCTCTTGGTTTTATCTTGATAAAAAATGAAACTGTGGTCTCTTCGAAGGTCGTTTAATTAATTTATACCCAAGCGGGTCGAATGCGATGTTCATGCACAGGACTATACTATGTTGTAGTCTAAATTTGCGACTACTACATAAGGCAAAACTCTACTTCCCCTTTCTACATTTGTCTACCTACCAAGCTACCTTTCTACTTACCTGTCTGACTACATACATACATACATACACTTATACAGACACATACGGTATACATATACACATACATATATACCTACACATACATTCATACATACATACACACATACATATACACATACATACATACTGTACATGCATACATACATACACATATACATCCAAAAAATACAAACATACGTACACACATACATACATACACACATGTATACATACACACATACATACTGTACATGCATACATACATGCACACATACAAACATACATACGTACGCACATACATACATACATACGCACATTCATACATAGATACGCACATTCATACATACGTACGCACATTCATACACACATTATATGCACTTATGGATTCTAGTTAAATTAAAACTAGATGGTTTTAATTATCCATCCAGCAACTGCAGGCATGAAGGGGCTTAGGGTAATCTAGATTATCCCATTTATTCCTGTTATGTTTTCTGGGGCTTTATTCTAGATGATACAAGATTATTTTTGTCTAAATTTAAACTAGAAATATGGGTCATTGTCCCGTGTTTGAAGCTACAGTAAATATCTGGTCATTATATATATATATATATATATACATATATATATATATATATATATATACATATATATATATATATATATATATGTGTGTGTGTGTGTGTGTGTGTGTGTGTGTGTGTGTGTGTGTGTGTGTGTGTGTGTGTGTGTGTATGGTGGTATATTGTGACAAGACGATGAAGGTGGAAAAAGAAGTCACGGGCCTAGTTCTTCCTCTGAAGAAGCATAGAGCGAAACCGGTCAGGAATAAACTCAGAAACTCGGAACTAGACCCGTGACTTCTTTTTCCACCTTCATCACATATATGTGAATATGTATATATGTATATATATATATATATATATATATATATATATATATATATATATGTGTGTGTGTGTGTGTGTGTGTGTGTCTTTTAATTTGCCTATTCATTGAATTATTTGTTTATTTACTTATTAACGTATTTATATTCATTGTTTATTCATTTATTTATTTATTTTTGTTTATTGATTTATTTATAGGTTTATTTATCTTGAATTTTATTCTTTATTTATTTGTTTAGTTATCTTTTATATGTCTATTCATTTATTTGATTTTTATTGTCGTAGCTATTTGACTTCGTATGTATCGATTGTCAAATTTCCGCATTACTACATTCTGATTTCTATTTGCGTATATTTCCTTGTGTCCACCAGTACACACGATGACCCCAATAAAGCCTCTCTCTCTCTCTCTCTCTCTCTCTCTCTCTCTCTCTCTCTCTCTCTCTCTCTCTCTCTCTCTCTCTCTCTCTCTCTCTCTCTCTCTTTCTCTCTCCCTCTCTCCCTCTCTCCCTCACGGCTTCACCAGCACCAGTTGTAAGTGTTTGCATCCTCGTCCATTTTCATTTTTTGTCACGAAGTTATCGACTGGTTCCCAATTTTATTAAAAAAATTCGGTCCATGCTGTCGTCATCCACTTTTTTTTTTTTATTGTTGTCCACGTTCAGGCTTTCGACTGCCCCCTCGTTCGCTGATTTTTTTCTTTTTCTTTTTCTTTCTTTCTTTTTTCGTTTTTTTTTTTCTCATTTTTTCCTTCATTTGGTTTCTCGTTTATCTTTACTCTTTATGTTTGTCTTTCGTTTATGATCCATATGCGCTCCTCCTCTTCTTCCTCTTCCTCCTTTCTTCTTTCTTTTTCTTCCTCCTCTTCAGCATCCTCAATCTCTTCTTCCTCCTTTTCTTCCTCCCACTCTTTCCTCTTCCTCTTCCTCCTCTTCCAGCTCTTCCTCTTCTTCCTCCTTCTCTCCTCCTCCTCCTCCTCCTCCTCCTCCTCTTCCTCTTCCATCTCTTCCTTTTCTTCCATATCTCACTTATGCCTTTGTTCCATTCTCGCAAAATATCACAGGGTTTCTCTCTCTTCTCTTCTCTTCTCTTTTCTACTCTTTTCTACCGATTGATAATTCCACCCTATACTTCCTTCATACTGATTGTCACCTTCTGTCCTTTCTCTTTTTTCTCTCTTTTCTTCATGTCATGGGTTTCCTGTGACTCTTTCCGTTTACGCCTTTTCTCTTTTTCTTTTCCAAAAACTATCTATCTGTATCAATCTATATACCAAGAGCTTTTTCCCTTTATAAGAGAGGTAGCCAAATCAAGGATATGTACCTACTCCCCCTCATTACACTCCTACTACCCCTTCCCCCTTCTCATCTTAGCCCCTTATGGATGACGGGTCATCCCTGTATCCCGCCCACTGCCCTGGGTCCGAAACAATGTAGCAAGGCACAGTACATCAACAGCAAGGCCGCTTCACTTAATCGGCGAGCACCCCTCGCTCTCTTTCTGTCCCCTCATGTAGAAAAAGAGAAAACGGGGAGAAACCCCTTCGGACTGTGTCAAAATATCATTCCCACATAAGCACCCCTACCCCCCCACCATTCCCCACCCCTCCCTTCCTGGCATAATAGCCTCATCCATATACAGTCACTCTCCACTCATCCCTATCTCCTGCCTTCTTCCTCCCTTGCTCAACAGACATTCCCCTCGTGCTCAACGCCCGCTTCACCTCATCCACCCATTTCATCCTCGGTCGTCCCCTCAAGTTCACTTCCTACACCTCTTCCACTCCACTTTTACTAATCTTCCATCACTCAATCTTTCCACGTGTCCAAACCATCCCAATACTCTTTCATCATACCCTATCTGTTATCTCCTATTCCACCCCTGCTCTCCTCCTCACTTCCTCGTTTCTCACTGTGTAAAACATTTCATCTCAAACACATTCAATTTTTTCCTCTCTGCCTCTCTTAAATTCCACGCCTCTGCCCCATACAAAACCGTCAGCACAAACACTCCTTCATACAATCTCCTCTTCACATGCGTTCCCAGATGCCTATTTCTCATGGCACTTTTTAATCCCCCAAGACTTTTCTCAGTCCAAAAAATTACCTCAAAAATATCCTCTACCAATGTGGGATCTTCCTTCCTCACACTTCATATACCATGAGCTTCACATACTTCTCTATCTACCTGTTTCCCAATTCATCTACCTTCATTACTTCCCTATCTTCCTGGCAGTCTACCTACCTACCTAGTTTCCTGTCTAATTACCAACCGATCTGTACTTACCTACCTACTTTCCTACCTACGTACCTCCCAAACTTACTTTGATAACTACCTGACAACCTACCTTATTACCTACTAACCTACTTCCTTTCCTACCTACCTACCTACCTACCTACCTATCGAGTGCCTTTCTATTTACCTACTCATGTGTATACATGAATATTTATTTGAGTATATATGTTATGGACTGTAATTTAACACTGTTTCTCTCCTTGGGGAATTTCTTGTGCCATTTCATGCATGTTTGAATGTGGATGTGCTTTTATGGTGTATGTATATATGTATGTACGTATGTGTATATATATATATATATATATATGTATATATATATACATATATATATATATATATATACATATATATATATATATACATATATACATATATATGTGTGTGTGTGTGTGTTTGTGTGTATATATGTATGTATATACGGTATGTACTTATGTGTATGTATATGTATATACAGTATTTACGTACATATCCCCTCACCTACTTTCTTCAGTTGTGAATGACATCCATCCCTTTCTTTG